>NC_051230.1:35946666-36123095 GCF_015220715.1 Pygocentrus nattereri
CAGTGAATAGTAAGGCAGCGAACAGTAAGGCAGTGAATAGTAAGGCAGTGAATAGTAAGGCAGCGAATAGTAAGGCAGTGAATAGTAAGGCAGTGAATAGTAAGGCAGCGAATAGTAAGGCAGTGAATAGTAAGGCAGCGAATAGTAAGGCAGTGAATAGTAAGGCAGTGAATAGTAAGGCAGTGAATATTAAGGCAGCTGCCCACAGAATGGAACACACTCAAAGACAGAGCTCAGCATGAGGTTAAACATTAGCACAGGACTAAGATCAGGATTGAAATCTGGATGAATGTTCTGCAGACTGTGATCAGCATCAGATTACAGGTTTCTGACTGTGTGATGCTGATTAAGTTTTTTTTTTTTTTTAATACTTTATTTTAGCTTATTTTGGTTGTATAATCAGTTCAAACAAACAAAAAAAATGTACATATCAGACAATCTAACCCAACCCCCTCCTATCAAGCACATTAAAAAAAATAAAATAAAAATAATAAAACCAACAGAATGCTATGATAATAATATAAAAATAACAACAACAGTGACAGTAACATGTGCAGTAGCAGCATTGAAGAAGAGAAAGAGGAAAAAAAAAAAAACATCTTACATTTTCTTACATTTACTTACATTTGTGGTCTTACATTTACTTAAAATAACTGATTATTGGATTCCAAATATGGTTAATGTACTTCTGTGCACTTGGTCCACGGCTACATAAATGCTCCATAGAGGCAAAATGAAGCATCTCAGCTAGCCAATGCTTGAACGATGGAGCTGAAGGCGATTTCCAATTTAAAAGGAGCAGCTTCTTAGCCACAATCATAGCAGCCATCACCACCTGTTGTATCTTGTAAGGGAAGGTGAATGATAATGCAGAACACCCGCATATTACCATTATGGGATCAAAGTCTAATTTTATTTCAAGGATTTTGGAAAGCCAATCAAAAATTCTTGACCAAAAGGTCTGCAACACAGGGCAGGTTATAAACATATGAGTCAAAGAGCCCTCCTCAATTTTGCATCTTTCACAAAGAGGTGAGATGGATTCAAAAATCTTATGTAATTTGGTCCTGGAGTAATGCAGCGGTGAAGCCCCTTAAACTGAATCAGCCTGAGAATTTACAGAGCAGCATAATACCCGAGACAGGCTCTCCACCCACACCTCTTCTGTAATTTCGCTACCAATCTCTCTCGCCCAAGCCTCTCTAAATTTAGTTGTGTCTGGAGCAGATCTCAAAACTGTAATAAAATGTGAAATCAATTGTTTAGATGTGGGGTCTGTGTGTAAAAAACCAAATAATGTGTGATCACTTGGCTTTGATTCAAAATGAGAAATATTTTGTCTTACGTAATGCCGAAGCTGTAAATAACGGAAAAAATGTATATGAGAAAGGTTAAATTTATCTTTGAATTGATTAAATGAAATAAAGGTCCCATCTACATATAAGTTCTCTATAGTTCTTAGTCCTTTGCTTTCCATCTTAGCAGGTAGAAAAAATGTTTACACATAATTGGGGTATAAACTGAAGTTAGTGGTGCATTAGTAAAGCATTTGATCTGGTTTAAGATCTTAAGTGAGTTTTTAATAATGAAATTGTTATTTATTAAAGTATTGCTAGGTGACACCTTAGAAAACAGAAAACCGGTAAGGATGTCTTTGTAACTGATCCGGCCTCATATTTAACCCACAGTGGTGTAGAATCCAAAATGAGTCCCTCACGTGATCCCAGTGGCCAAAAGGAAATTGCTCTGGCGTTTGCAGCCCAGTAATAGTGTTTAAAGTTGGGCAGGCCTAGTCCACCATCGACTGAAGCTTTCTGTAAATGAATTTTGGAAATACGTGGGGTCTTCTGAGCCCAGACAAAGGATGAGACAATTGCATCCAGTTGTTGAAAAAAGAGTTTGGGAGGAAAAATAGGAAGATTTTGAAAAATATATAAAATTCTTGGGAGTTGTAATCATTTTAACTGCATTTTATTCTACCAATCAAAGACAAGGGGAGCAATTTCCACCTTTCAACGTCTGTTTCTTAACTTTTCTAACGCAGCTTTGAAAGTTTAGCCTAAATATTGTTTTTTGGATCCCAGGAAATCTGAAGCCCAAGATAAGTTAAATGTTCCCTGGCCCACCTTGAAGGGAAAGGAGGCCAAAAGATTTGGATCAAAATTTTGAGAGAGTGGCATCAATTCGCTTTTATTCCAGTTAATTGTGTATCCTGACAGCTGACCAAATAATTTTAGATATTCCAGGAGAGAGAGGATAGAAGATACAGGATCTGAGATCCAAAGGAGCAGATCATCTGCATTAAGAATGACTAGAGCCTCCAAATCTCCCATTTTAATACACGAATATCTGGATGTTTCCGTATTCCCACTGCAAGAGGCTCTAATGCAATATTGAAAAGAAGTGGGGAGAGGGGATCCCCTTGTCGAACACCACGCTGAAGTGAAAAGAAGTTGAATGGTCAGCACTGGTTAAAATAGAAGATGATGGATGCAAATATATGGCCTTAACCAAATCAATAAAAAAGTCCCCAAATCCAAATTTCCTCAATGTATAAAGCATATAGGGCCATTCCACTTGGTCAAAGGCTTTTTGTGCATCAAGTGAAACAACAGCCGCAGTGGAATTGCTTTTTTTGTGCCACATGCATGGCATTAAGAAGCAAACGCACATTACAAAAGGAAAATCTACCAGGAATAAACCCTGTCTGATCAGGGTGAATGATCTCTGATATGTGTTTAGCTAATCGATTGGCCATTATCTTAGGTATTATTTTTTGATCAAAATTAAGCAGGCAACTGGGTCTATATGAGGCGGGGTCTGTATCATCCTTCCCCTTTTTCAGCAAAAGACATATGTTGGCAAGATATAAGGAATCAGGGAATTGTTTGTTTACAATAGATTCGTCATACATTCTCAGCAGAAACGGGCAGAGCTTGGAAGAAAAAAATGTATAGAATTCACAGCCAAAACCATCTGGCCCAGCTGCTTTACCAGAAGGAAGCTTTTAATGCCTCAAGGATCTCAGACTGAGTAACAGGGGAATCCAGTGACCTCTCTAGCTGAGTCAGAGAGTCTCGGCAAGCAAGATCTTTAACGAAAGAGTCCAGATCAGATTTTGAAGCCGAGAATTGGCAGAGTACATTTCGTGTAAAATCTCTAAATCTATTATTGATCTCCTTATGATCCGAATTAAATCCCCTGATCTTGACTGAATCCTATGAATGACTTGTTTCGCACGAATTCCTCTAAGCTGCCTTGCCAAAAGTCCCTCTGGTTTTGTCTCCTAACTCGAACTGTTTCCTCTTAAGTTTAAGTAAATGTGTTCAACTCTCGTCTGAGAAGTATTATATTCATACCTACGTTGTAAAATTTTATTATAATCTGAAATTGAAAGGAAGACTTATATTTTCTGTTTCTGTTATTTTTAGCATATTCTCAATTTCGACAAGTCTCTGATTCATTTTCTTTTTTCTTTGAGGATTCGAATGCCAAAATATAGCCACGTACATCAACTTTGAGCGTTTCCCAGAGAGTGGAGTCTGATACATCGGCTGTGTCGTTAAATTCTGCAAATTCTGCAAACCTTTACCTTCATGTAATTGACAAAGGCAGGATCTGATAAAAGATTAGGATTAAATTGCCATGCATACGCTGGTTTGGAGACAATGTTCTGAAGCTCACATGTAATTGGGCTGTGATCGGATATTAATATATTATGATATTTAACATTGCAAACTTTGGATACTAACTCAGAAGACACAAGGAAGTAATCAATCCTTGTATAAGACTTATGTACATGCGAGTAATATGAAAAGTCCCTGCCAGTTGGATGACATAGCCTCCAGATATCCACCATGTTCCCTGCTTTGAGTAGATTTATTAAGAGTTTGTACTGTGGCCAACGTGGGTGGAGTCTTGGTAGAGAGTCTATCCAGATATGGATCTAAATAGCAGTTGAAATCACCCCCCATAATAATATTCTCACTCAAGGCAAGTGGAAAAAAATCAGGACAATCAAAACTAGGGCCATAGATATTAATCAGTGTGAGAGGAAATAAATTAATATGGCCAGATACAATAATGTATCGGCCCTGTGGATCTGCTATCATCTTCTCAAGATGAAATGGGATATTTTTTTAAAAAAGAATAGCCACACCCCTAGCTTTTGAAGAAAATGAGGCCTGGAATACCTGGGATATCCAACGTGCTCTAAACGTAGATTGCTGGGTGGGACTAATATGCGTTTCTTGCAAAAAAATGATATCAGCTTTCAACATCTTCAGATGCGAGAAAACCCGACCCCTTTTGATTGGATGACCCATTCCTCTAACATTCCATGAGGCTAAGGTGATGCCAGAAGTACAAGTATTAATCCTAGATGACATCTGACTCATAGTGCACAGGAGTAACCTTATCTGAAGAGACCAAAGAAACTGCAAGAAAAGGAAAACTGACAACTAGAAAAAAAATAGAAACATTACAACTAAAAAGAAAAAACCACCCCTCAGTCCCAAACCGTGATGTTGATTAAGTTTCACTGTTGATCCTTCAGTGAATTTTTTACAGTGCACACAACGAAATATCAAGTGTTGAAAATGTGAAATTCATTTCCTGACCTCTTTCTCTCATTACTTTAATTACAGGGGGCAGAACAGTGACCGGACTGGGTGCATAGAAAAGACCCTCACAGACAGACTTGCTTCTCTGGAGAGCACTGTGTGAGTACACCGAGCACACTCAGCGTCTTTATTGGAGCTTTGAACGTTCAGAGTGAATCCTGAGTTGAGCTTCAGAGATATCAGGCTAAACGATCCACAAAGATTCAATGTTTCAGATCAGAGAATCAAACTGGGCTTCTTCCTTTTGCTGAATTAGCTTAATCTCATACTGAAAAAATGAAAAAACAATTCAGCCTTTAACTGAAGTAAATTTATTCTGAGAAAAAAATCAAGAAATAATTATTTTTAACAAAACCACATGCGTCACGATTACTGGCACCCGTGAAAACTCACATAAACAGAATGTAAATGAAACTTCTTCTCTTTGTATTTTACATTTTAAAGTTAATCAGAGTGTCTAGAAACTTCCACGCAGTCATCTTCAACTTCCTGTGTCAGTGGGGTACATGGGGTGACACAGAGGTCAACTTCCCTCCATTCGTCCCCATGTGAAAGACAGGAGAACACGGAGTTTAAACAAGGGAAAACATGTTGACCTTCATAAGTCAGAGAATGGATGTAGATAAACAGCTGCAAACTCGACTGAATGAGAACCCAAGTTTCTTCTGTCCCCACACACAGTGAGGTGGATGGTAAGAGAGGACAAAGAAGCCCCAAGGACAGTTACAAACAGCAGCATCTTGGGGTCACCAGGTCGAGGGGCTGTTTTTCCTCCATTTTCCTTAAGAACCTTGTTAGAGAACATGGCATCAAGGACTCCATGAAATACCAGAAGATTCTGAATCAAACTCTACTTGCTTGGATCAAGAACCTAAAAATAAGTCGTCATTTAATCCTCCAGAAGAACAATAATTAAAAACATATGTCCAACACAAAAAAGGTTACTGACCTCAAAATGAAGCTTCTGCCCTGAACATCTCAGTCCCCAGATCTAAACCCCATAGAAAACCTGTGAGCTGAGCTAAAGAGAGAGAGGGGCTAGGACCCTGGAAGATCTGGAGAGACTCTGAAATGAGGACTGGTCTCAAATTCCCTGCTCTGGGTTCTCCCACCTTAGAAGATGATGATGTAGGAGAATAAGTGCTGTTTCATTTGCTAAGTATTGAATGCAGGGCTGTGAATAATTATGACATGTAGTTTGTTTGAAAAACTGCTTCTTGATGGATTTACCTACTTCATTTAAAGTGCCCTGACAGTCTGTGGCGGCACACTGAATTAAGAGCTAGAGCAGGAGTCGCATCCCGAAATGTTAATAAGAGTCATTTTGTCCTTTCAGTAAAAATCAAACCACCTTGGGAACCACAACATTTGAGTCCATTTTACTATCTTGGCTGTTCATGTGTCTCAGTACGTGTATGTTCTACTGTAGGCTAAAAAATACAATACAAACGAAAACACAGACTCACTTTGCTCTGCTTTAAGCTTCAGCTCAGCTACAGCTGCTTTTCTCACATCTCCAGCTGGAAACTTTTCCACAACAGTAGAACAGTTTCTTGTAAAATGTCTCTCAAATGTTCTACTTTTTACGAGGCTGAAGTCAGTTTCTCGCTCTCCAGCTCCTTATTCATATTTTTCTGTTCCACCTCAAATGGTGCCTGAGGCGCCAGAGTGTAAACTGCTGCCCCGTTTAAGGTGGAACAGGACAATTTGAAGGAGAAGCTGGAGAACAAGAAACTGACTTCAGTTTCACAAGTTTTTTAACTGTTTGACAGTTTATTGTTGCAGATTAAACGCATCAGGAAACCAGCTAGAGGGTTTATAAATGTAAATAAGTCCATTCGTCTCCAAATTATTGACGTTCATTTGAAATCTCTATCTTTGCCTTTTCGTTAGCTGCTAGCTAGGTGAACTAGCAGTTATTTGCTACAATATCTCAGGCGTTTAAGATCATTTATTGTTAAAACTGTGTTTGAACGATCAGCCGAGCTTTATTTTACTGCAAATGAGGATTATTTTATTTTACCTAGAAATTTAACTCTGATGTGAAGCCACACCAGGCCAGTAAAACAGCAACAGGTCTCCGACCCCTGGCTAGTGTATGGCAGCACTGTGGAGCATATTACGTTTCCACCCATTTTCCACCTGGTTGTAGTTGCTGCCAACCAGAGGACCATCGATCAAGCGATGTCAAAACTTTCACCCAACTCGGAAAAGACG
Organism: Pygocentrus nattereri; assembly: GCF_015220715.1. Classification (NCBI taxonomy): domain Eukaryota; kingdom Metazoa; phylum Chordata; class Actinopteri; order Characiformes; family Serrasalmidae; genus Pygocentrus; species Pygocentrus nattereri. The sequence continues at coordinate 35,953,506 of NC_051230.1, forward strand.
AAGTGAACTACAAACTCTATCACAACTTTTATTGCCAAGGATTTACAAGGATTTATTACCGAGGATCTGGCCTCTACAAGGAGACCAAAACTGAAGTTATGAAATCACTGACTGAACGGGTAGAATAGCAGTAATCTGCTGCGTGGTCTTCCACTACCACAGGATCTTATTTCACCGTAACAGCGCATTTCATCACAGATGAAATTCAGGCTTTGCAGAGTTTAGTGTTCGTCCTTATTAAACATACCTGATCCACCTGATCAGCTCATTAACAAGCTCTTCATCAGCTGAATTCAGAGAGCTAGAAGATGGACAACACTAGAACAAGGTACAAGGAGTTTCAACACAACCACAATCAATGTATGATGGCTCTGAATCACCGTGCTGAATATGATGCCTAATAAGGTTCCTTTACAGTTAAAATGCTGCCTTAGAAGGCAGTGAATAGTAAGGCAGTGAATAGTAAGGCAGTGAATAGTAAGGCGGTGAATAGTAAGGCAGTGAATAGTAAGGCAGCTGCCCACAGAATGGAACACACTCAAAGACAGAGCTCAACATGAGGTTAAACATTAGCACAGGACTAAGATCAGGACTGAAATCTGGATGAATGTTCTGCAGAGTGTGATCAGCATCAGATTACAGGTTTCTGACTGTGTGATGTTGATTAAGTTTAACTGTTGATTCTTCAGTGAATTTTTTACAGTGCACACTAGGAAATATCAAGTGTTAATTTCCTAACTTCTTTCTCTCGGTCCTTTAATTACAGGAAGCACAACAGTGAGCAGAACAGTGAGCAGATTAACCGCATAGAAAAGACCCTCAAAGAGAAACTTGCTTCTCTGGAGAGCACCGTGTGAGTACACCGAGCACACTCAGCATCTTTATTGGTGCTTTGAACGTTCAGAGTGAATCCTGAATTGAGCTTCAGTGATTTCAGGCTAGACGATTCACAAAAGGTTCAGTGGTTCAGATCAGAGAATCAAACTGGGCTCCTTCCTTTTGCTGAATTAGCTTAATCTCATACTGAAAAAATGAAAAAAACAATTCAGCCTTTAACTGAAGTAAATTTATTCTGAGAAAAAAATCAAGAAATAATTATTTTTAACAAAACCACATGTGCCACGATTACTGGCACCCGTGAAAACTCACATAAACAGAATGTAAATGAAACACTTCTTCTCTTTGTATTTTACATTTTAAAGTTAATCAGAGTGTCTAGAAACTCATCTTCAACTTCCTGTGTCAGTGGGGTATATGGGGTGACACAGAGGTCAACTTCCCTCCATTCGTCCCCATGTGAAAGACAGGAGAACACGGAGTTTAAACAAGGGAAAATATGTTGACCTTCATAAGTCAGAGAATGGATGTAGAAAAACAGCTGCAAACTCGACTGAATGAGAACCCAAGTGTCTTCTGTCCCCACACACAGTAAGGTGGATGGTAAGAAAGGACAAAGAAGCCCCAAGGACAGTTACAAACAGCAGGATCTTGGGGTCACCAGGTCTCCAAAACTACCATCAGACACCACCTCCATAACAACAGATTATCTGGAAGGCATGCCAGGAAAAAGCCTTTTCTGTCATCTAATCACAAAAGTAAGACCCTGGAGTTTGATAAACGATACTAGGTCTGTGATTGGAACCGGGTTCTATGGTCAGATGAAATAAAAACTGAAATTTTAGGTAACAAACACTCAAGGTGGGTTTGGCATAATGAGAAGGATGAGTACTCTGAAAGACCCTGACCCCCAATGTTAAGTAGGGTGGAGGGTCTGTGATGTTGAGGGGCTGTTTTTCCTCCATTTTCCTTAAGAACCTTGTTAGAGAACACAGCATCAAGGACTCCATGGAATACCAGAAGATTCTGAATCAAACTCTACCTGCTTGGATCAAGAACCTAAAAATAAGTCGTCATTTGATCCTCCAGAAGAACAATAATCAAAAACACATGTCCAACACAAAAAATGTTTACTGAACTCAAAATGAAGCTTCTGCCCTGAACATCTCAGTCCCCAGATCTAAACCCCATAGAAAACCTGTGAGCTGAGCTAAAGAGAGAGAGGGGCTAGGACCCTGGAAGATCTGGAGAGACTCTGTAATGAGGACTGGTCTCAAATTCCCTTCTCTGGGTTCTCCCACCTTAGAAGATGATGATGTAGGAGAATAAGTGCTGTTTCATTTGCTAAGCATTGAATGCAGGGCTGTGAATAATAATGATGTCACAAACTGCTTCACACGAGGGGCAGGAGTCAAGTGCAAGTTTAATTCCTGATGCAAGGTAGGTAACAACAAGCAGGGGGTCAGAAATCCAAAAAAGCAGGCCACAGAAAGCAGACAAATCCAAAAGAGTAGTCAAAAACAAACCAAGAGGCAAGGTCAAAACACCAGAAAACCAAATCATAAACATAAACGCTCACACAAGACTTCACAATGAGCTCCTGCAAACGCAGGGTATATATACACATGATGGCAGACTACAGAGGTCAAAGGATCAAGAAGTGCCTAGTATTCGGGAGACGGTGACCTCCTGTGGTGGGGAGGAGAATGGCAGATGGCAGATGTGACAAATGATACACGTAGTTTGTTTGAAAAACTGTTTCTTGGTGGATTTTTTCTCAGAATAAACTCAGTTAAATAAACAGTTACAGTTTGGATTTTCTCACTTTTTTCAGTGTGAGGTCAAGCTTAATCATCAAAAGGTGAATTCCTTATAACCCTTAGTAATCTTTTTCCCCAGACTGCCAGTAGTTGTGGAGAGGAGTGTATGAAGAGTTTTATCACTACAACCACAAACAAGTCCTAGAAAACAAATGAAAGAAATTCTCAATCTCTTTCTCTTCTTTCTAACATTACAGCGGACAGATTAGTGGGCAGACTAAGGGCATAGAGGAGACCCTCACACAGAGACTTGATTCTTTGCAGGAACTTCAATGCTGTACTGAACGTTCAGACTGAATCCTGATCTGAGCTGAACTGAGTTCAGGCTACACGTCTCATAAAGGTTCAGTGTTTCAGAACAGAGGAATCAAACTGGGCTCCTTCCAGACCACAGCTCTGCAGAGTTTAGCGTTCCTCCTCATTAAACACACCTGATCCACCTGCTCAGCTCAACAAGTTCTTCTTCAGATGAATTAAGAGAGCTAGAAGACGGAGAACACTGATTTCTGCAGAGCTGAGAACCTGAAGAACCCAGTTTATAGAACGTCATCTTTGACACAAAGCTCTAGAACTTGTATAAGGAGCTTCATCACCACAACTACAATCAAATCCTCAACACCCCAAATTCTGTAATACAGACAAAGACAGAGCTCAACATGAGCTTAAACATTAGCACAGGACTAAGATCAGGACTGAAATCTGGATGAATGTTCTGCAGAGTGTGATCAGCATCAGATTACAGGTTTCTGACTGTGTGATGTTGATTAAAGTCCAAGGGAACACAGTTTAAAGCAACGTTTGAATAATACTAAAATCTAGTGTTATATTAAATATCCAACAAAGTTTGACTGAAAAAAACAAAATAGAATTAAGTTGGCTTCTGTCCATTTGGCAGTTTTCTCATGGTAAGTTTCTTTAACTCAAACACAGACAGACTGGGACTATGCGGGGAACACAATGTTGTTTATGATGGGTTGGTGGAACAAACAATATCAGCCTTGTGATTGGCAAGAATACTGTTTACATACACTCTACCCAAGATCATGACTTAGTTGACATGGAGAGAAGAGAATGTTGGTGAAAGGCACTGGCTATGGTTTGTGTGACGGAGCTGCCCTCCGCCACAAATGTACATATGTGTAAACTTTCTAGGTAATGGGGACATTTCATACTCAGAGACACAAGCTGTTTTTAAATAGCGTTTATTGATTGAGTGGTTATGCTGGGGAACAAGAGCAAACCTGCAGAGAGAAAAGAAACAAAACTTAATGGTGAATGTTTTATTGTTTGTAAATTTTGATTGATTTAGTGATATAATGAAACATTTAAACTAACATTTTTGAAACACTTGGAGAAGGCAACAAGTACTTACCTACGAATAGACTCCAGAGGACGGTAGCCATGTTTTCAGCCAGGGAGGAAAACAGGACCCTTTGCTGAGTTTTTATAGTGAACACCAAAACCCCCCCACCCCCCACCCCCGTGCGCGCAAAAACCCGAAGTGACATCATAACACTTCCTGTTTATGACCTCTCAAGTTCTGATTGCATAACTGACTATTCATATTAAGCTGTATATATATTTGTAAATATTTTTCTTTTTGGCATTGGATAAATTGCAGTTTTCTTTGGTTTCTTCACTGGGATTTAATAAACACCGATTTTTGCACCCCAAACTGGAACGTACCCACGTGTCTTTTCCGTCGGACCATCACAGGAAAGTAATTCATAGGACGTGCCTTGTGCATGAATTTCATTGCCAACAAGAGCCAGATTAAAAAACCTAAAGTTCCCTGGGGTTTTAGGCCTAAAGGGGATTTTTTTGGTTTAGTAAATTAACATTTCATATAGTACATCAAAGAATAACAGGTTTCTGAATATATATATATAATACAACTCTCCATCTTTTCTCTTGTTCTTGTACTTACAGTGACCCAGACCAAGACAAAAGGACAACTACCAAAGAAACCCCTGGGTGAGTACACCAAGCATTTACAGCATCTTTAATGCTTTAGTGCAAAGTGAATCCTGATCTGAGCTGAACTGAGATCAGGCTTCTCATGAAGATTCAATGGTTCAGAACAGAGGAATCAAACTGGGCTCCTTCCAGACCACAGCTCTGCAGAGTTTAGTGTTCCTCCTCATTAAACACACCTGATCCACCTGATCAGCTCATTAACAAGTTCTTCATCAGCTGAATTCAGAGAGCTAGAAGATGGAGAACACTGACCTCTGCAGAGCTGAGAGCCTGAAGGAACCCTTACTTTTCCAGAAAGAGTAGTGGCTACTTTTTAGCTACTTTCAAAGCGCGATTGTCAATGTTAAATCTCCACCTGACCCACCAAACAAGCCCAACTGACCGTGTGAACAATGCACTGCATTTAATCCTGAGTCAGAAAGAAACACAGTTGAAAAGCTGCAAATGTACAAGATCACCAAAAAGTCAAACCTACACACCCAAAGGAGTGATATCCAACAAAAATTGACTAAATGCAGTTAATTATTCCAGGTTTTATAACTGAAAAAACAGAATTTTGTGCAAAATATTGTCCACTATTGAAATAACACTGCTCCAAATAAAATATTTCAGCAAGAATCACTGATCATAACGTTCTGACCACCTCCCTCTTTCCACGCTCACTGTCCACTTTATCAGCTCCACTGACCGTATAGCTGCACTCTGTAGTTCTACAGTTACAGACTGTAGTCCATCTGATTCTCTGATACTCTGTTACCCTGTTCTTCAGTGGTCAGGACCCCCATGGACCCTCACAGAGCAGGTACTATTTGGGTGGTGGGTCATTCTCAGCACTGCAGTAACACTGACGTGGTGGTGGTGTGTTAGTGTGTGTTGCGCTGGTCTGAGTGGATCAGACACAGCAGCGCTGCTGGAGTTTTTAAACACCTCAGTGTCGCTGCTGGATTGAGAACAGTCCACCAACCAAAAATATCCAGCCAACAGCGTCCTGTGGGCAGCGTCCTGTGACCACTGATGAAGGACTAGAGGATGACCAACACAAACTGTACAGCAAGAGATGAGCTGTCATCTTTGACTTTACATCTACAAGGTGGACTGATGAGATTGGAGTGTCTAATAGAGTGGACAGCAAGTGGACACAGTGTTTAAAAACTCCAGCAGCACTGCTGTGTCTGATCCACTCAGACCAGCACAACACACACTAACACACCACCACCACGTCAGTGTTACTGCAGTGCTGAGAATGACCCACCACCTAAATAGTACCTGCTCTGTTGAGGTCCATGGGGGTCCTGACCACTGAAGAACAGGGTAAAAGTGGGCTAACAAACCATGCAGAGAAATTAATCCTGTATTTGAAATATCGAGTTTTTGAAAGTGTGAATTTCATTTCCTAATCTCTTTCTCTCGTTCCTTTAATTACAGTAACCAGCAGAGCCCCAAGAGAGCTGCTTTGAATAAGACTGGGTGAGTACACTGAGCACACACACAGCATCTTTATTGTTGCTTTGAACGTCCAGAGTGAATCCTGATCTGAGCTGAACTGAGTTCAGGCTTCTCATAAAGATTCAATGGTTCAGAACAGAGGAATCAAACTGGGTTCCTTCCAGACCACAGCTCTGCAGAGTTTAGTGTTCCTCCTCATTAACACAGCTGATCCACCTGATCAGCTCATTAACAAGTTCTTCATCAGCTGAATTCAGAGAGCTAGAAGACGGAGAACACTGACCTCTGCAGAGCTGAGAGCCTGAAGGAACCCAGTTTACGGAACGTCTTCTCACTAGAACATGTACAAGTAGTTTCATCACCAGAACTACAATCAAATCATCAACACCCCAAATTCTGTAATACAGACAAAGACAGAGCTGAACATGAGCTTAAAGCACAGGACTAAAATCAAGACTGAAACCTGGCCGAATGTTCTGCAGCGTGTGATCAGCATCAGATAGCAGGTTTTAAGAGTTTATGATGTTGATTGTATCTGGAAATGTTTAGATAATTCCCTTTATGGTCTGGACCAGGGGTTCCCAAACTTTTCCAACTAGTAGATGATGTTTAGTAGCTACCGAGAGCTGGAAGCTGAACAGAGGAAACTTGCACCTGGAATTCTGAGCTTAAATTAATTTATAATGTTTTTTTTTTAGCAAAACATCAGAAAAATATTTGTCATGTGTAAAACTGTGTTTGATTGTCTGTCTATATTGTAACAAGTTTTCTCTTCCTCTTCTTTCTATGAATAGAGATCCCGGAATTAGGACTACATCGTTTAGTAGTCCAGTCAAGACTAAAAGCTGAAGTATTGTTGAAGAATTGTGATCAGCATCAGCTAACAGGTTTCTGACTGTGGGATTTTGATGATATTGATTATATCTGTGAATGTTTCCTGTAATGAATCCCCTTTTCATGGTGTTCCACTGTAAAGACCATAGACTGTCTGGTAGATCTCAGTCTCTCTCTCTCTCTCTCTCTCTCTCTCTCTCTCTCACTCGCACACACACACACACACACACACACAGTCAGTGTAGAAACACCGTAAAGACCCCAACACTCTGACATCCCGACCAGCAGCAGCTCAGCTGTGTCTGATTTCATCTTCAGCTGAGTGCAGAGCATCTGAAGCAGCTGTAAGGCAGCATGTTCACCCTTCAGCTCCTGATAGAAGTGTGGATGAGTTCCTCTCAGAGCTCACAGCTCACTATCACACACACAGTGTTCATATAGAAGTGGACGTGTAGGAGTGAACCAGTGATGATCAGCCAGCAGCAGCTCTGACTGTTTAAAAGTGATCAGGTATTGATTGTGTAATAGAGCACAGAGTTGGCTGTAGATGGATCACTGTGCTGTGGATCTAAATGCCTTTACACACTGAACCAGATATAAAAATAAACACAAACCTGAAACATCTAAACTGTAAAATGAACAAACGGTCAGAAGGTCTGTGTAGAAGATCCTGCGCTCCTCACTCTCTACTCTGTAAAAGCTAAAGGAGAGCAGAGAGCCTCACCCAGATCAGATCTCCAGAACTCAGTCTGAGCTGCTTCTGGAGGTGCAAAACTAATAGACCAAACAGAATAATGTTATAATGTTCACCCCCCAAAAATCTCACTCAGGGTGATCAATTATATATATATTTATAGTCGCAAAGCAGCTTCACAGAATTCCAGAAAAGACCGTTTTAACAAGAAGTGCAAAGAAAACCCAGGTGAGCAAGCCAGGGGCGACAGTGGCAAGGAAAAACTGCCTCACAACTGAGGAAGAAACCTAGTAGTGGCAGGAATTCTCTGTCCTCACAAAGTTCCCAACTTTTTTACTTCTTACCTGAAGTGTTACTCACTTACTGATACTCGTATTACTTTCTGTGTGTATAGAACCCACATTACTGCAGCTAACTAACTAAAAGCTCTTAATAACTACAACCTCTCACAGCATGTGTGACTTTATTAACACTATTGTTGTTACTGTTGTTATTAGTAATAGTATTGGTAGTAATATTGTACCTTCTATTGCCTGCACATCTTCTATATTTCTGCAAGTAAGAGTTAAATAAAAAAATGTCTAATATTTCCTGTCTTAGTGTGAACGTGACATCACAAGCATCACAAAATGTGTGAACAGGCCAATGAGACAGTGAGCAGTATAAACATTAATAAGTGAAATTCAGAACTTGTGAACTGGCCAATGGGACAGTTGGAAATATGAATATTAATGAGAGCTGGAATACCTTTATTGAGAAGTAGCAGCTTTACTTCAGTCTGGCTCAGGTTCTTTTCAGGAACTGAGTTGGGAAACAGAAGAAACACCTGCTCATCTTCACTCACATGTAATTATGAAGTGATGATCACTGGTTCACAGTATTGACCACTGGTTCACAGTATTGACCACTGGTTCACAGTATTAATCACTAGTTCATAGTATTGACCACTGGTTCACAGTATTAATCACTAGTTCACAGTATTAATCACTGGTTCATAGTATTAATCACTAGTTCATAGTATTGATCATTGGTATGTCTTTGTATTGTGTTTGTGTAGCATGTCTGAAGGTTTATTGTTGTGAATGTATACAGAACTGTAATCACTAATTCTGCATGTTAACACCTTGTAGACTCTTAATTTGCTAAAGATACTTGTTATGAGTAACAATACAAGGTTGTTATAACCCTGGGTGTATGAACAGTAAAGGCTGTTTAAATTACTGTTTAACATCTTCAAATGAATGTTTGACAAAGTAAACTATTAAAAATCCCATGTAACTTGAAAAGTGAATTTTCCTCTTCATTTAAATAAGTTTTTAAACCATAAACGATAAGCATTGTTTCATAATGCTTTATTGTCTCTCCAGTCCATAAGCGTGTACTAAACTGTAAAATCAGCCCATTTGAGTTTTAATGATGTCACAAGGACTAACTCATTTACAAAAAATCAGCTTGCAGCAGTTTAGCCCCACCCATTCAGTCAAATTCAGCTTTGTCTGAGTGCTTTTTGAATGAGGCATAATAGGACAGCCAATCAGAACAGAACTCATTTACATATATTAGACTTAAAGTCACAGTACCAAAAACAGTATTTGACAGTCACTGAAAGTCATCTACCAGTCTGGTAGGGGTTACAAAGCCATGATTAAGGCTCTGGGACAGTGAGCTGTTATCCACAAATGGAGAAAGCCTGGAACAGTGGTCAACCTTCCCAGGAGTGGCCGACCTACCAAAATTTCACCTTGCGCACATCAACGACTCATCTGTGAGGTCACAAAAGAACCCAGACAAACATCTAATAAATAGCAGGCCTCACTTGCCTCACTGAAGGTCACTGTACATGATTCCACAATAAGAAAGATGCTGGGCAAAAGGGCATCCATGGGACAGCTGTAAGGCACAAACTACTGCTGACCAAAAAGAACACAAGGCTTGTCTTGTGGATTCCAAAAAACATCTAGACCGCCAAGACCTCTGGTATGGTATTCTTTGGACCAATGAATTAAAGGTGGAACTTTTTGGAAGACATAGATGCCATTATATCTGGAGTGAAGCTGACACTGCATTCCACCATAAGAACATCAAAGCAACAGTAAAACATGGTGGTGGTAGTGTGATGGTCTAGGGCTGGTTTGCTCCTGCGGGACCTGTACGACTTGTCATAACTGATGGAACCATCAAGTGCAGCTGGATTACATAGCAGGAAAATGATCCGAAGCACACAAGCCACATAAGTCCACCTCTAAATGGCTCAAAAGAAACAAAATGATGGTTTTGGAGTGGCCAGGCCAAAGTACTGACTTGATCCCCATTGAGTTGCTGTGGTAAGACCTTTAACAGGCAGTTCATGCTTGAAAACCCTCGAATGCAGACGAATTAAAACGACTCCGCAAAGAAGGGTGGGGCCAAAATTCCACCACAGGGATGAGGAGACTCAATAAAAGTTATCATAAAAGCTTCACTGCAGTTGTTTCTGCCAAGACTGTCACAACCATTTATTAGGGTTAGTAAATGATTACTTTTCACAAGTGAAGAAGGTTTTGAACAAATCTTTCATCTTCAAAGATGATCATTTAAAATGTTTTGCGTTGACTCACGTTATCTTCATCTCATCTCAAAATTAGTTTGATGATCTGAAACATTTAAAAATGACAAATTAGCAAAAAATAAAGATGAGGGACAAATACCTTTCCACAGCACTGCAGATCCCGTTGTGTTCATTTTATATTTTGTGCACCAAGTGCGATGTTAAGACAAATCATCATGTACATCGTCCAAACTGTAGACATGTAAACCAGGCACCCTGGAGGTCTCTTACCCTGGAGGTCTGCACATTGTAGCTGTCACCAAAGTGTGGAGTGCAGGGCTTAGGGCTTCATTTGGGCCTGAGCTTTAGATCCACACCTCAAATCCCTGTTTTCATAACAAAGCTCAGACACATTTCAGATCACTGCTCAGAGCACATCACTAGTGTAGCTCTAGCTATACCAGTTACGCTGAGTGAGGTGGGTTAATGCAGTCAGTGCCGGTTTGTTCATTTGAGATTTGGATTCTGTTTCACGGATCTGCTTTCCTGATATAATGTCTGTTTGATGATATCAGAGCTTAGTCTATTTTCTGTTTGTGATGAACGTAAACCAGTCAGCATGGGAACCTCATCTGGACTGTAAAGAACCATCTATTTTGTGACCCATGTACACAGACGACCATCTTTACTGAGACCACGATTCTAAAGTGGAAAAGAAATAGATAAACATGAACTGAAAGTGTCCTCTGTGGTGTTGCTCCACTCCAGAGCTCCAGACTTGGCTTAGTTTTAATGCACTATGGCCTGTGTTTGTGTTCGTACCCCTCAAGGGAAGATGCTAAAAAAAAGTAAACATTAAATAACACATTTTAACTTATTCTCACTCTTTCTTTTAACACTCTTTATGAGTGCACATGAGCAGCAGCGTAGCTCCACATTTTAGGCCCCGAGCCATTAGAGTGCCCCCACCCAAACACTTAGAAATTAGAGAAAAGGAAAAAAATGAATGTATTTATTAGCCAATATCTGCTTATGAGGTTGGTAGGTAGGCATTTAAGGGTTAAACATCAACAAGGTAGATGTGCTTGAATGTGTGAATCACGAGTCTTGCTGTAGTTCAGTAAGAACTGTTTGCAACTAATTTACCAGACTTTTTAACCGTTATCTTATTTTAATTATTATATTATTCATTTATTATTATAAATATTCTTATTTAAATGATTATTATTTTAGTCATTTTAATAAATTTGAGTCTACTCTTTGATCTTATTCCCCTTTTATTTTATTTTGATTTGTCCCTCCTGCTGGATGTTTGAACCTGGACTGTCTAGACTATGACCCTGGATTTGCCCCGAATAAAAGTCACTTATCTCCACATATGCGTCCGCCTCCTCGCTCCCCGTTGTCACATTTACAATTTAGCTGTTTTATTGTTTTATATATTTATTTATTGCATTCTAATTATTAGTGTTTTTTACACTTACCTGATTTGTTTATTAAATTTGTCTTTATTTATTAAATTTACTTTTATTATTTGATGTGTTCTGAACATTATCAATCCCTTGTTCTGCATCAGCTCGGCAACACTGTAAATGCGGGTCACCCTCAGCGTTCTCTGAGATTAAATAAAGGTTGATTGATTGATTGATTGATTGATTGATGGAAGAATTTAAAAACTTCATTTCTCTTCAAAGTAACCAGTGTAATTAGAAGGAAAACCAAAAAAGAAAAATATGAATAAATAATAAATATACCGTCATTTTCCCTGAACCTGCTCATCCAGTGGCTGTAAGTTGTCTGTTATCTCCTCACCTTGCTCCATGTCCTCAGCTGGACCCGTGGAGGAGGAGGTGCTGCTCCACCTCCCTCAGCGACTGCAGCTGCTTCTGGGACGATCAGTGAGCTTTACAGGTTAGCTGCAGGGCTAACGCTAACCTCAGAAACGCCGTCTGGTACTTCAGACGCGTCAGAAAAGTTTTATTTGCTGCATTAAATCAAATTCTGAGCTTCTTTATCAGCTCGTGCTTGTTAAACAGGCCTGCTAATGAAGCTCATCGCTAGCTAGCCCAGCTAACTCCAGCTGCCGCTGCTACGGCGTATTCAGCGTTTGGCCCTTCAGGCTCACCTGCTCTCAGGAGTGAACGGGTCAGAACCGCTCCTGCCCTCTGTCTGCCTTCTCTCTGACTCTCCCTGCTCCGCTCACCTGTGAAATCTTGGTTCTGGCTTCGTTTTCAGCAGCGGGTCAGAACCGGTCAGCAGCCGCTAACCGTCCTGAACGGCCATCAACAGCCAGCAGAGGACCGATGTGGATCAAACCACTTTCACTTCTGAGGGGGGAGAGAATAGAGACCGCGGGATAAACAGACCGTGGAAGATGATCATGGAAATACAGTCTCGTATTATTTATTAGCAGAATAATATGGAGTTTTAAGAAATCTAGAAACCAAATTCAGTGAGTTTCTGAGACTTTTGAGGCCCCCAATTCAGGGGGTCCAGGTTAGTCCGGTCCATCATTTCCCGCCGGGCATATTCAGCTAATCTGAACCAGCAGATTTAATTTAATTAAATTTAATTTATTCATATTATTATTCCTTCTTTAAAACAGCGATTTATTAATAAGCTTCTTTATAAACTCTTATAAGCCGGACTTTCCCCACAGCGCTGCTTTGACCCAGCACCAGTTTTAGCCGTTTGAGTTTGTTTAGTTCTCAATTTAACGATAAACAGTAACTTTTCTAGCAGTTTTTCTGAAGAAATGAGATGAACTAAAGTTAAATTACTCGTCTTAAACTTCAGCAAACGGTCAGTAAATCAGCCTTTACTGCTATTGTTATTTAGCAAACAGCGCAGCTAACTTCGCTTCTGTTCCTCCTACCAACGGCGCTGCTGTTAGCACAGAAGCTAACGCTACTTAACGGTAACGTAAATAACGGCTGTTAGCTGTTTTTACCTCACTAAATAACCTGTCCTAATAATTATGAACTATAGAGAGTTTATTTACACATCTAGAGTCTAATATATGCAGTTCTTGCTCATGTCCACCAGCTTCTTACTCGAGGTTACCGTTCTGCCTTTGGGGCGTGGCCATGCCAGGACACAGCTTGTGCATTTGATATTTACGATTGATGACACGCGTGTGCAGAACTTGAGTGCTTCTGATCTGTGATCTGAGTTTTCAGTCAACAGTGTGTTGTGTGATTAGAACTGAGTGAAATTATATTCCAGATATAGTTCATACATGCACTCACGCTAGCTAGCAGCTGTGCGTCACGCTCATGTAGATGTTATTAAATAAAAACTGAGGATGTTCAACATCTGCATCTGGACATCTGAGCAGAGCCAGTGCCTGCTCTATTAAGCAAACAGCAACTGTAAAATGGTTAGTGTGATATTTGGCCTAAGCCAAATTACTACAATTACTGTGTGGTTAAATGGGCTCATTGAAAGCTTCTGTACCTGAGTATAGACAGTTTTAGGGAGTTTTGTGGTACAAGATGATGTAAGGAAAGTATAATCACCATGAAATTAAATTGGTAAGAAAGTCATAAAAAGTTATCATCACCAATAAAGTACTATAGACACACTTTCAGTTTACAAATTGTCTGAAAATGTACTATTTAAAGAAATTGTGATGCCCTCCTCCTCTGTGATGATTTGCTCTTGGTGTGAGGAACAGCTGCCTGCAGTGCTTCTACCTTCCATCCTCCTTCATGGCTAGAAGTTTGAGAAGCTGTACAATAAATTGTAAAGAACAACAAAAACAACACCAGACATGTTACGTCAGGGGTTCCCAAAGTCGGTCCTGTGCTCGTCAATTAGACAGAGACAGAACTGAGGCAGCACGTCGGCCACCAGAGTAGGGAAGAAAACCTGATCTCACTGATTTTGACTGTGGTGTGATTGTTGGGGGCAGGTGGGCTGGCTTGAGTATTTCTATAGTTACTGATCTGAGATTTTCACATCCAACAGTCTCTATATTTTACTCAGAATGGACCAATAAAGAAAAAGCATCCAGTGAGCCGCAGTTTAGAATGCACAACACGTCAAACCTTGAGGTGGATGAGCTACAACAGCAGGAGACCATATCAGGTTTCTGTAGAGAAGAGTGGGGCCAGAATTCCTCCACAGTGATGTCAAAGACTCATTGTGAGTTATTGGCAAACGTTTGATTTCAGTTGTTACTGCTGAGGGCGTCACAACCAGTTATTAGGTTAGGGGGCAATTTTACTTTTTCAAATATGTTTTGAATAAATCTGTATCTTCAATAAATGACATGATCAGAAGCTGCATCTCGTGTTTATTCGTGATCACCAGCGGCGACAGTGACTAGACAAACTCCCTGAGAGCAAGAGGAGGAAACCTTCAGAGGAACCAAGACTCAGAAGGGGAACCCATCCTGCGCTGGTCGACACCAGATACCAGAACATTAACAAACTCAGCAACAAGGTCTTTTTCTACATCTTGGACTTCAAAATCTGTATTATGACGATTAAAAATACGAAGAACAAAAGCTGTTTCTGTCTGTTTCAGCACCCACACAGCATCAGTACTGAACTACAGCGCTTGGTGTTGATGTGTTTATTAAATATGAGGTAAAGGAGGATCCGCAGAGCTGAGCGTCGCTCTCTGCGTCACAGATGTGAAAGTGAAAGTAAGTTGTTGGGAGAGGCGCAGAGACGGAGACACGCAGAGGATGAACTGTCAGTGAACGCCGGTCTTCAGTGTCCTACAGGGTGAGTGACCTGCAGACGCTGATCCTCTGCACGAGCGCCGATTCTACAGCAGAGCGCTTTGTTTATCTCAGCTCGTGAGGAGCCGGCATGTCCGCTATGATGACGCAGCTCTAACGGCGCGCGCAGCCAAAACCCACACAACGTTCCGCTAATGTTACATTTAGGTTCCTCTAGGAAACCATTGCATTAAGGTTCCGGCAACGGCCTGATTTCACTGAAATTCAGCGCGGGTTCCGGAACGTTCTGGAAGCTGTAAAGCAGAACGTTCCCTTATGGTTTTAGGAGAACTGACAGGGAACTTCAGACAAAGGGTTTATTTTTCATATGCGTGAAACATTCCAACACAAAAACAATGTTTTCAAAGGTTTTCTGTACGATTTCATATAATAGAAGTGTGTACAGACAGAGAGAGAGATAAGGGTGGGGGTGGATTTCCACCTTTCCACGCCCAGATCATCTCCATTAGGTTCTCCGTTTAGTTCGTCAGTTCAGTAAAATCTGAGTTTGAACTGATTTTCTTACCTGAATTTTCCGTTCCACCTTAAATGGAGCAACAACATTGTGGTACCTATACAGTCGCCAGGATGCAACACCTGCACCATCTAAGGTGTAACGGAAAATGCCAATAGGCAGCCAACCTCAGCCTGGTGAGCTCTAATCTACTGATTTACCCTCCACACTACAGAGCATGCGCAGAGCATTAGTACAGCACAGTGACTCAGTGTTTCAGAGCTTTTAGTGTGTTTTACTGTATTATTGTGTTAATTGAGTAGATAATATAGACATAATATCACTATTTACCCCCTGATAAAGAGAACTAGACTGTCACAATATAATTAATCGAATTTATGTAATAATAATAATTATATATATATATATATATATATATATACCCATATATTTGCCCATGTATAGTTCTGTTTGTTGGCTTCGTTTGAATCTCTGTGTTCATTGTATTCTGGTCTGTCATGTCTGAACCCCGTTTTCTCCGTGTTGGCTCTTTGACCCTGGACCGTTTTGACTATGACCCTGGATTTACCCATAATAAATCTCGCTTATCTCAGCACATGCGTCCGCCTCCTCAATCCCCGTTATATATATATATAAATGGTATCATTTAATGCTGCTTACCATTTCTGATCCAGAGACTTACGGTATCCTCCCTGTAGTTTTAACGCCGGTAGCGTTTTCTGATGAGAATAATTTTATTATCAAAACATCTACAGTTTTATGTCGTGGGTATCTATTAACACACACTACAGTAGGACATTTCCATAAGGTAACATACTTTGTCAGATCACGGGGTGCTGTGAAGATGAGTTGCTAAAAATGAGCTTTAAAATTTCAATTAAAATTCTTTTGTCTTTTCAATCGTTCCAACTGGCACTCTGCGTTTCGCGGTGTTCAGCCATTTCTGGTGAGTGTTTGTGTTTTCATTTATAAAAATTCATACCTGCTTGTTAAGCAGTGTGTAAACATGTGTCAAGTGTATCATGGTGTTTATAGCTTGTTTTAATCGTGATTCACTGCTGCCTCCCTTTCAACTTAATGCTGGTTAACTAGCTAGCATTAGCTAGCTAGCTAGCTTAGTCTAGTTGATTAATGAAGAAGGTCACAAATGGCTTAGAGTCATGGAGAATGGGTTAGTGTTTTAGTTGGATAATCATCAGTTGGTGTTCTCGAGTGTGTTGACGTACTATTTTCACCTGTCACTTTCTCTACCGCACCTTCCACCCCACGACCCAGATATAAAAATAAGTTCTGGAGCATATTTGTAACAAATTAGTTTTATTATAAATATTTGTGCTGAATTATCCTTTTTAATTTAATCTTTGGGGGACATCTTCTGCACCAAGGACAGCATTCAAATTAGTCATAACTGAGTAGTGGGACATCTTCAGCACCAAGGACAGCGCTCAATCTAGTTTTGCTTTAATGAGAGAATGAATGAACTTTATTGTCATTGCACATTGTACTCGTACACTTGCAGAACAAAGTTGAAGTACAAAATAAAATGAGATAAAATAATTTAAACACTATACAAATTTACACTCAACAAAACATGGACAAAAAGCGCACATGACCCATCGAAGTTTGAATTTTTCAGTTATAAATTGCACTGGCCCATTTGAAATGAATTGTTAATTTGCATAGTCTGACATTGCCCCAGTCTGGAATTGCACCAAAACCTGATCAGTCACATGTTTGTATTAATCAGATCAGTCACATATTTGTGTTTAACAGAGCTGTGGCCCTGTTGTAAAACTGTCTTTTAGTCTGTTTGTCCTTGTTTTCATTTGTCTGTAACATCTGGCAGACGGCATCAGTTCAAACATTGTTGGGAGTGTGCTGTCTTTTTTCATCCTGTCTGCCCTTCTGACACAGCGGTTGCTGTAGAGTTCCTTAAGGGATGGTAGGGGATGTCCAATGATTTTTGGGCGGTGTTGATGACCCTTTGTAAGTTCTTTTTGTGCGCCATATTGCAACTGGAGAACCCCACAGAGATAGAAGTCAGCACAGTCTCCACGGAGCAGTGGTAGAAAACAGTCAGCAGTTCCTTCTTAAGATTGAGCCTCCTGAGGATCCTTAGGAACTGGAGACATTGCTGTGCCCTTTTCACAACCACTAAGGTGTTGGAACTCCATTAAAGGTCTGCGTCCATATGCACCCCCAGGAACTTGAAACTGGGTACCCTCTCCAGACACTCCCCATTTATCCAGATTGTCTGCAAATCGGACTTCCTCCTGCTGAAGTCTACAATAACTTCTTTCATTTTAGAGGTGTTGATGACTAAGTTGTTGTCTGAACTCCAATCCACCAGCCTTTGGACCTCCTCCTGGTACGCTGTTTCATTACCATCAGATATAAGTCCAATTAGGGTGGTGTGATCCACAAACTTAACTGTAACGTTGTCTGGATGGCTACTAACACAGTCGTACATGTACAGGGTATAGAGTAGTGGACTCAGCATGCAGCCCTGGGGATCCAGTGTTGAGTCTGAGAGCTGTGGAGAGATTTGGACCAACTCTAACTCTCTGTACGCGATCTGAGAGGAAGTCTCTAATCCAGCAGCAGATGTTTTCTGAAAGACCAATGTCCAATAACTTAACTGTCAGTTTTTCTGGGTGTATGGTACTGAAAGCAGAGCTAAAGTCAAATCAAATCTAATCAAATCAAATTTATTTGTATAGCGCTTTTTACAACGGATGTTGTCACAAAGCAGCTTTACAGAATTTCAGAAAAGAAAAAGTTTCAACAGGACTGTAAGAATGTACAGAAACCCCCCGGTGGGCAAGCCAGGGGCAACAGTGGCAAGGAAAAACTCCCTCAGAACTGAGGAAGAAACCTTGGGAGGAACCAGGCTCACCAGGGGGGACCCATCCTCCTCTGGTCAAACTACCTACAAGTGATTATATTACTAATATTAACAGCAGTAATATTGGTATTAGGAATAACTAGGAGTCTATGAGAACATCGGTGTAGGGTGGGCAGCTCATCCAAGGTAGGTGGTGGTAGCTGGGGGTGGGCAGCTGGTCTGAAGTGGGTAGCAGGAGGGCTCGGCAGTCAGTCGTCCTTCAGTGTCCAGCCGGACATGTGGGTGATTGTATACTCGGAAAAAAAGCAGGTAAATGGGATTAGTTTTGTTCTATCCGTTTGTACATAAACAGGGAATGTAAACATTTCCAGAGTGTGGCTAACGACTCCGGCAGATCTGACTATGACAGCTTAACTAAAAGGAGAGAACCAGAAGGACACACAGACACGGCAGCACTCTGAAACAGTTCGGCATCCCTCCGCTCCACCATCCACAAACCTGAGTGACCGCGTGCGAGCAGCGGGACGACAGCACCACCAGGACGACTGTCCTAGCGATGCTGCCAATGTGTTGGCAATCTGAATTAATTATAACGCCGAGATTTTTTGCTGCTGATCCAGGTGTGGCTGGAAAGTCGGCGAGATTTAAGATTAAATCTGGTGATTTACTTCTTGCTAGTTTTGGACCCAGAAGGAGAACCTCTGTTTTGTTACTGTTTAATAGGAGGAAGTTACGTGACATCCAGCCTTTCACGTCTTTTACACAGTCCTCCATTGTCTTTAACCTGTATTGGTCATCAGGTTTGGCTGATATGTACAGTTGAGTATCGTCTGCATAACAATGAAAGTTTACGCCATGGTTACTTATAACTGTGCCTAACGGTAACATGTATAGTGTAAATAGTAATGGTCCTAATATAGACCCCTGCGGAACTCCAAATCTCACTTTTGAGTAATTGGAAGATAAATTGTTTACCCTAACAAACTGATAACGTTCTGATAGGTAAGATCTGAGCTTTTGTGATATGAGTTCTGTTGGCTGCTTATTGCGTTATGCAGCTCGCCCAGAGCCCAGTTAGCATTAGCATTGTGTGGTATATGTGGCTATTACCCTGACAACACTGAAAGCGAGTTAAATAGACAGGTCTGCATTTGATGGTTACATATTACAAATTCGGGGAACAGTGGTTGTTTACCATTTTTACAAACGCTGTTGTTTGGGTAAATGCATAGACCTGAATCATGTAGCATGCAAACTCGATAGCCGAATCTGTTATGGTTGGCTGCAGCCAGGTCTCTGTAATAAATAACTGCAGTTACAAAGACATTTGTTATCCGCAAATTGTAGCCTCATTTCATCAGTTTTGTTCGTTATGTATCTGGCATTTGTGAGGAAAATGCTGGGAAGCGGTAGTTTAAACGGTTGCCTCTTTAGCCACGTTAGCGTGCCGGCCCTGCAGCCTCGCTTTTGATTCCTTTGTCTATGTTTCCTCTTGGGCTTTTCGCTGGGAAAACAATCAATAGAGACTCCAGAGTGCTGGGTGTGCTCATAACACACTGTGTGATCTTCAGCACCAAGAACAGCACTCAAATTAGTCATAACAGACTAGAGAGACATCTTCACATTTCTCATAACAGAGTAGAAGGGCATCTTCACACTTGTCATAACAGAGTAGGGGGGCATCTTCACACTTGTCATAACAGAGTAGAGGGACGTATTTAAACTAGTCATAACAGAGTAGGGGAACATCTCCACACTAGTCATAACAGAGTAGGGGGACGTCTTCAAACTAGTCATAACAGAGTAGTGGAACATCTCCACACTAGTCATAACAGAGTAGGGGGACATCACACTAGTCATAACAGAGTAGGGGGACATCTCCACACTAGTCATGACAGAGTAGGGGAACATCTCCACACTAGTCATAGCAGAGTAGGGGAACATCTCCAAACTAGTCATAACAGAGTAGGGGGACATCTCCACACTAGTCATAACAGAGTAGGGGAACATCTCCACACTAGTCATAGCAGAGTAGGGGAACATCTTCAAACTAGTCATAACATTCTAGGGGGGCATCTTCACACCTGTCATAACAGTAGAGGGACATCTTCACACTTGTCATAACAGAGTAGAGGGACATCTCCACACTAGTCATAACAGAGTAGGGGAACATCTCCAAACTAGTCATAGCAGAGTAGGGGGATATCTCTACACTTTTCATAACAGAGTAGGGGGATATCTTCACACCTGTCATAACAGTAGAGGGACATCTTCACACTTGTCATAACAGAGTAGAGGGACATCTCCACACTAGTCATAACAGAGTAGGGGGACATCTTCACACTTGTCATAACAGAGTAGGGGGACATCCTCAAAATAGTCATAACAGAGTAGGGGGATATAATTGTTAAATTTCCTTTGGGATCAATAAAGTATCTATCTATCTATCTATCTATCTATCTATCTATCTATCTATCTATCTATCTATCTATCTATCTATCTAACAGAGTAGGGGGACATCTCTACACTAGTCATAAAAGAGTAGGGGGACATCTTCAAACTAGTCATAACATAGTAGGGGGACATCTTCAAACTCGTCATAATGGCGACATCTTTATACTTATCATAACAGAGTAGGGGACGTCTTCAAACTAGTCATAACAGAGTAGGGGTCCTTCAGCACCAAGGACAGTGCTCAGACTAGTTTTGCCGGTGTCTTCTCTTGTCAGGCGGTGAATTACTATACCAAATTTGCATTTATTAAACCTACTTCATGCTTTATTTGTATGTGGCTTGCCTAGTGAGTGGCTGCAATGTGTGATGCGCTACACAGTAAAAAAAGAAAATTAAACAATGATAAAACAGTCTATGGTAGGGTCATTCAGTAAGTAATGTAGTCATGCATTTATACATTAGTTTAATGTTGAGTTATTAGAGATATCAGAATTCTTCCGTTGGTTTAATAATGTCTAATGCTTGTTTTATAATGAGGATATTGTTGGTCGGTGGAAGGAGCACTTTGAGGAACTCCTTAATCCGGGAGACATGCCTCCGTCACAGGAGTCAGGGCCAGAGGCTTCTGGTGGGTCAAGTTCCATTTCCCTGGTGGAGGACACTGAGGTAGTTGGCAAACTGCTCAGTGGCAAGGCACTGGGGGTGGATGAAATTCGTCTGGAGATGCTTAAGGCTGTCGTGGCTAACATGCCTCTGCAGTATTGCATGGACCTCGGGAACAGTACCCTTGGACTTGCAGACCAGGGTGCCGGTCCCTATTTTTAATAAAGGGGAAGGTTTAAGTACATAAATAAAATTAAGCTATAAGCACAACACACACTAACACACCACAACTACGTCAGTGTTACTGCAGAGCTGAGAATGACCCACCACCAAAATAGTACCTGCTCTGTCAGGGTCCATGGGGGTCCTGACCACTGAAGAACAGGGTAACAGAGTATCAGAGAAACAGATGGACTACAGTCTGTAACTGTAGAACTACAGAGTGCAGCTATACAGTAAGTGGAGCTGATAAAGTGGACAGTGAGCGCAGAAACGAAGAGGTGGTCAGAATATTATGCCTCATCGATACTTCTGGAGTTCTCTAACTGTAGCATCATACTGAAATTCAACAATAACTTTTTCTTCTTTATTAGAGGTAGTTACTTCAATGAGTCTTTTACAGATCCAAATTCCTTCAAAAGTAATTTTAAAGCTATAAAAAAGGTGCATTAGAAATGATTAACAAGTGTGTATACACAACAGTGGCTATCAATCTAAAGAGGGTCTAGAAAGAGCTTTAGAAAACTTCGTACAACACAAAAATAACCAAAACATAAAAAGGTACATGAGGAATGAAAGTGGTGCAGATGTTGAACTTTTATTTTCATTTTATTGTCAGAACATCTGATGTTGTTTAGATGTAGGTGATTTCTTATTTATTGATCTTTGTGTCTTTTTAGGATTCCTGTTGATATAGTTGAGCGATGCAGTCCTGTAGCTCTGCTCACTGTGTCCTGATCTTACTGATCTTCACATTCACTGCTGGTAAGTTCTGGCTGATTCCAGTTAGTTTAGTTCTGAAAAGCTCACTTTGGGTCAATGGCTGTGTTTACATGCAAAGCTTTTTGCCAATCTAATTGAATACAATCTGATTACAGATTCAGAATGAGGTGTTTATTCTCACTCTATTCAACAATTTGATGGAAAATCTTCGTTTACATGCTCACTACAAGTAATCCGATGCAAAATGACACACATGCGTGAAGTAGCGCTTAGAGTACACGTTACCATGACAGCGAACATCACGTGAGGTCCAGTCAGCGAGTTTGCAGTTGGCGCGCTTGTGGTTTTAATTGCTTTAAACTGATGTCAAACGTCCTTCACATGTCCTTATTAAAGAAGGCAGAGAGGAAGACGTCGTGTTCTGAGACACATAAGCTGGACGTCCGTCCCACCGCCGTCTTTTAAAGATCAGAGCATGAACTTCGTCTCCTCTGATGACCACTTTCTGCTCCGCCGTGTTGAACGGTATAAGCTCTCACTATGACGCGACGCTCATGCAGGACAGACTTAAACTTTCCGATAGGGAATGTAATCGGATACAGGCGTTTCCACGGATAATATTCTTCTGTTCAATGGATTATTTAGAGGTTTATCCACCTCGTTCAATCAGATAGAAATTGTATTACGAATGGCTTCAATCGCACTAGACTATTCCGATTGAGGTGTTTACATGGATGTAATATTATGTAATAATATGATATTCTATTCTGATTATTAATGGATTATTAAGATGCATGTAAACTTGGCTAATGACAGGTTTAGAATTTGATGTTGTCCTGCAGTCACTCTTTTGTCCAGGATCTGAACAAATAGGCTGTAGCTCAAATATTATTTTATAGAGGTTATCTTCTGACGAGTAGGTCAGATGAGGATCCATAACCCATATCACACAACCTGAAAAGCTACCTACTAATGCTCTATAGTTCTCATGTTGGACTCTTCAGAGTTTTCTCTCTAATGGCCCCTCCATCTTCTAGGCTTTCATTAATGACACTTTGTGAGCCATGATTGGTCAATTCATTGTCTCTTACATCAACAATATTTTGTAGGGCTTGGCTCTGACCAAAACGTCATCAACCAATCACAGACTATCTGTCCATTCAGACTCACCTAATCAGTGATTCTATCCCATTTTTTTCATCAAAGTCTTTAACTCTGGTTTTTACCACAAGCATCTGCTTCACACCATTAAACTATTACATTTATATATTATAAATCAGTTTTTTCTACAGACGGTAACAATAATTATCCAATAATCTAACTTAACCATTTCTTAAACTGTTACAAACCCAATTCTTGACTCTCCTTTTCTTATTCTCTTTTTCAGTGTATGTGTCAGCTGTTCCCCCAGTGAAGGTGAAGCTTAATGAGACGGCTACTCTGCCCTGCTATGAGAGCTGTCCTGGTGTCGTCAGATGGACTGTATCCCATAAACCCAGAGATGTTCTAGCTGAGTGTGATCAGACTTCATGTAGATCAGTGAAGGAGGGATATCAGATGATCCATGATCAGTACCTGAAGGGGAATCTCTCTCTCATCATCACTAATGCTGACCTCAGTAAGAGCAATACATACACGTGTGAGTGCGGCAAATCAGAGATCTGTGATGTGTACCTTCAGGTTGAGGGTAGGTGTTTCTGTTTTCTTCACTGACTGTTATTAACAGAACTTCAGTGATTTAGATGCAGTGCTATATTTATAATCTAATAAAGTTCTTGTTTGCTGTTTTTTCTCTCTTACTGTTCCTGAATATTGGATCCAGAGAAAGGAACTGAAAACAGCAGAAACAGTGAGGGAATGTCCCATGGTAAGATCTGTTCCTTAAAGAATGACTAACAGGGCCACTTCTAGCCTTTTGGGGGCTCTAAGTAGGATTTTTTTGTGGGGTCTCATCTTGCTAACTGATGCACTGTAAAATGATTACAGCAGCAGTATTTCTGATTGCTGAATGCTAGTTTTGGTTCTAATAGGTTAGAACTTAAACTACAGCTAACATTTTTGGTCCAGTATTTCTCGATTTGTAAAGCTTTTCACAGCACATCTTATTTCCTGAACTGTACACTCTTGGTTTCTAGCTGATTCTACTTCATTTAGTTGTTCCAAAAACTCACTTAGGATCAACATCATGTAGGGACTCTGATGTTCAGATAAATTTATTCATTGATTCTAAAACACGAAGGAAATTAAATTATGTAGCAGTAATGTAGCAGCAATAATAATTCAAGACAACAACACACAAAACACCATCAAAATAAAATACATGAATATAAAAATCTATGTATAAGTGTAAAGTAAGTGGTGTGAACAGGAATGAGACCATGAGAATCTAAATGTAAACCAAGTGGCCAAGAGGGCAAACTGCAGCAGCACCTTGATTTTGAAGCAATACTGATAATAGCAGCAGACTGTAGCAGTGTTAAGGCATGTTGGCACAATCTTCTGGGAAAATGGGATGTTAAAGATGTCAGTAAGCACCTCTGAGAGCTGGTATGCGCAGTCCCTAAGGATTTTGTCCAGGTCTGCAACCCTGCGGTGGATGAGTTTCTGCAGAGACCTCCTCACATCAACTGCAGGCACTCTGAGGGCGAGCTTACCTGGTGGGCCATGAGCCAGGGTTGGTGTTGAGATCCTCAATATGAGCATAAAAAGTGTTAAGGGCATCAGGAAAAGGTGGCTTCCCGGGGATTTTCATGTCTCTTCTGGTGTAGTCTGTGATGATCGTGATGCCCCTCCATGTTCAGCCAGGTCTCCATCAGGAGTAGAAACACAACAGTTCCTCAGTTCCTGGTGAACGGTCAATCTCAGTCAAGCAAGATCTGCTTTGTTATCCAGTGAGCAAATACTGGCCAGAAAGAGTGATGGAATAGCTGGCCTATGCTGTTAGACATTAGCTTAGGTAGCAGACCGACCTGCTTGCCCCTCTTCTGCCTTCATGCACACCATGGCCTTTTGCCTTTGAGCTGGTGTAGTCTGCTATGACACTCTGCATTCTGCTGAGTGCCATATGGGCTCAATAAGATGAGCCAAAATTAATGACTCACAATTTAATCACGATGGATGAAAATATTATCAGGGATGCATCAGGATTTATAGAGCGTATAGACCAGTTTCCCAAACCCAGTTTAATCCTAAGACTAGACTGAAAAGAAAGTCCCAGTGGTCCTTTTCCATTCATACTGGAATTTATCCCATCTTCAGTGTTAAGCTGGCTGAGCCGGAGAATCTGAACAAAAAGCACCACCTTGTTTAATTATTTCTGCTTCCAGTTTTACAATATTAATGATCAGTGATTAATATTGATATTGCAGAATATTTGTTATTATTTAAGATTGGGGGTATTAAGCTGTAGGAGGCTGTAGATGGCAGGAATGTTTTAGATGTTAATTTTAACTTGTTACTAAACTAGTTCTTAACTTTCCTTTTCTTATTCTCTTTGTGTTTCTGCCTAAATCACATTCTTCAGTGAAGGTGAAGCTTCATGACTCTGCTACTCTGTCCTGCTCTGAGAGATGTTCTGGTTTAGCGAGATGGACTGTGTTCCATAAACCCAGAGATGCTCTGGCTGAATGTGATCAGACTTCATGTAGATCAGTGAAGGAGGGATATCAGATGATCCATGATCAGTACCTGAAGGGGAATCTCTCTCTCAGCATCACTGACACTGATTTCAGCAAGAGAACCTTATACACGTGTGACTGTGATGGTAAAGATCTCTGTGACGTGGCCCTGAAGATTGAAAGTAAGTGTCTGTCTGTTTCCTTCACTGAGCTTTACTGCCTGAACTCCAATGATTTGAGTTCTGTGTTTAGTGTCAGACTTGCAGTCAATAAATGACATTCCTGATTGTTTTTCTCCTCAGCTGTGAATACTCTAGTTCAGATAAAGGCCGGTGAATCTCTGGTGCTGAATTTGGACATATCAGATCCGTTGGAGGTGATTTACGACAGCAGAGGAGCATCTGGAACATTCAGTGGTCAGATCTGTACAGTGGATGGACAATCACTAGAGTGTAAACCTGAATATAAACACAGAATGTCTAAACTAACATCTTATCTAGAGCTGAGAGAAATGAAGCCGTCTGATAGTGGAGTTTACACTATTCGGGACATCAAGACTAAAGAGGACATTCACGTCTATTCAGTGATTGTCCAAGGTATGAATTTACTGGGACTTCTGTATTTTATTTTATGCAGATATGCTGATGGGTATGAAAGTTGATAAAGTTTGTTTATGAAGGGTAAAAAGTCTTTAAACCTATATTATTCATACTGTATTCTGCCTTCACTTGAAAACCCTGCTTCTTCAGCAGATAGAGAACTTGTCCAAACACTCTTGAGGTTTAAAGGGATTTATTTGCTGTCACCACTCAGTGGAAGAGTGCGCCAGGAACTCAGTAAAACTAAACACAAAATGGTTCAAATGAACATACACTAGTGCAAATAGATCCTGCACAACTCAGCTGCCTTGCTCACGATGTTATGAAACTTTAGCATGATAGCATTGCGTCTGCTTACAGACGATGCTTGGATGAATGATTGTATGCAGGATGGAAGGAGATGCTCATCAGAACAGTAAGCTGTGCAATGCCATGTTCACACTGTGCTCTGCTGCCATTGAAGAAACAGGAAATTGCATGACCTTGTGGCAAGTAGTACTTGTAATTAGTAATTGTGCCACCTAGTGGCAAAAGGTAATATCAATACAATAAAAACACAATAGCAAAAAAAAAAAAAAAGCCAGAACACACTGGTTTAAACATCGGGTTTTACTCCCATTGCTGCTATTCAGCGTTGTTCTTGTGTGTGTGTGTGTATGTGTCTTTAGATAATATCATATGTTATATTGATGTTCATATTTGTATGCTTATTTGTACAGTGTGTTATGTTTCTCTTCCTGGTTCTGTATATTCTTTACCAGCATAATTCAAACATTTAAAAATAAGAACTGTAATACACTGTAAATAATAATGAGGAGATTAAAGCTGTGTGTGGTGTGTAGGAGCTCCACAGCAGACTGTGTGTAATAAATGATGATTAATCAGGTTTAATGTGGTCAGTGTGAGGGCAGTTCTGTACTGTAATACACTGTAAATAATAATGAGGAGATTAAAGCTGTGTGTGGTGTGTAGGAGCTCCACAGCAGACTGTGTGTAATAAATGATGATTAATCAGGTTTAATGTGGTCAGTGTGAGGGCAGTTCTGTACTGTAATACACTGTAAATAATAATGAGGAGATTAAAGCTGTGTGTGGTGTGTAGGAGCTCCACAGGCGTCTGTGTGTAATAAATGATGATTAATCAGGTTTAATGTGGTCAGTGTGAGGGCAGTTCTGTACTGTAATACACTGTAAATAATAATGAGGAGATTAAAGCTGTGTGTGGTGTGTAGGAGCTCCACAGCAGACTGTGTGTAATAAATGATGATTAATCAGGTTTAATGTGGTCAGTGTGAGGGCAGTTCTGTACTGTAATACACTGTAAATAATAATGAGGAGATTAAAGCTGTGTGTGGTGTGTTGTGTAGGAGCTCCACAGGCGTCTGTTCCAGGGTGGGCGACTGCTCTGATACTTCTCACAGTGGCTGCGGTGGTGATTCTGGTGTTGGTGTTGGTGTTTTTTATGAGGAGCCACAATCAGAGCATCAGAAGTACAAAGTAAGAACAGCTCCTCAAGAGGTCTGTGTAGATGCTTGAAATTCACACTTTCCCTCGTTATGCATGTCTCTCTCTCTCTTTCTCTCTCCTGAAATCTGGATGAATGTTCTGCAGAGTGTGATCAGCATCAGATTACAGGTTTCTGACTGTGTGATGTTGATTAAGTTTAACTGTTGATTCTTCAGTGAATTTTTTACAGTGCACACTAGGAAATATCAAGTGTTTGAAAATCTGAAAATCATTTCTTAACCTCTTTCTCTCATTACTTTAATTACAGGGAGCAGATTAACTTCATAGAAAAGACCCTCACAGACAGACTTGCTTTTCTGGAGAGCACTGTGTGAGTACACCGAGCACACTCAGCATCTTTATTGGTGCTTTGAACCTTCAGCGTGAATCCTGAGTTGAGCTTCAGAGATATCAGGCTAGACGATCCATAAAGATTCAATGGTTCAGAACAGAGGAATCAAACTGGGCTCCTTCCAGACCACAGCTCTGCAGACTTTAGTATTCCTCCTCATTAAACCATTAAACACACCTGATCCACCTGCTCAGCTCATCAACAAGTGCTTCTTCAGCTGAATTCAGAGAGCGAGAAGATGGAGAACACTGATCTCTGCAGAGCTGAGAACCTGAAGAATCCAGTTTACAGAACATCTTCTCTCTTTGACACAAAGCTCTAGAACCTGTATAAGGAGCTTCACCACCACAACTACAATCAAATCCTAAACCCCAAATCCTGTAATACAGATAAAGACAGAGCTCAACATGAGCTTAAACATTAGCACAGGACTAAGATCAGGACTGAGATCTGGATGAATGTTCTGCAGAGTGTGATCAGCATCAGATTACAGGTTTCTGACTGTGTGATGTTGATTAAGTTTAACTGTTGATTCTTCAGTGAATTTTTTACAGTGCACACTAGGAAATATCAAATAGTTGAAAATGTGAAATTCATTTCCTGACCTCTTTCTCTCATTACTTTAATTACAGGGGGCAGAACAGTGACCAGACTGGGCGCAAAGAAAAGACCCTCACAGACAGACTTGCTTCTCTGGAGAGCACTGTGTGAGTACACCGAGCACACTCAGCGTCTTTATTGGATCTTTGAACGTTCAGAGTGAATCCTGAATTGAGCTTCAGTGATTTCAGGCTATGCGATACAAAAAGATTCAATGGTTCAGATCAGAGAATCAAACTGGGCTCCTTCCTTTTGCTGAATTAGCTTAATCTCATACTGAAAAAATTAAAAACAATTCAGCCTTTAACTGAAGTAAATTTATTCTGAGAAAAAAATCAAGAAATAATTATTTTTAACAAAACCACATGTGCCACGATTACTGGCACCCGTGAAAACTCACATAAACAGAATATAAATGAAACACTTCTTCTCTTTGTATTTTACATTTTAAAGTTAATCAGAGTGTCTAGAAACTTCCACGCAGTCATCTTCAACTTCCTGTGTCAGTGGGGTATATGGCGTGACACAGAGGTCAAATTCCCTCCATTCGTCCCCATGTGAAAGACAGGAGAACACAGAGTTTAAACAAGGGAAAATATGTTGACCTTCATAAGTCAGAGAATGGATGTAGAAAAACAGCTGCAAACTCGACTGAATGAGAACCCAAGTGTCTTCTGTCCCCACACACAGTGAGGTGGATGGTAAGAGAGGACAAAGAAGCCCCAAGGACAGTTACAAACAGCAGCATCTTGGGGTCACCAGGTCTCCAAAACTACCATCTGATACCACCTCCATGCCAACAGATTATCTGGAAGGCATGCCAGGAAAAAGCCTTTTCTGTCATCTAATCACAAACGTAAGACCCTGGAGGTTGATAAGCGCTACTACATCTGTGACTGGAACCGGGTTCTCTGGTCAGATGAAACAAAAACTGAGATTTTAGGCAACAAACACTCAAGGTGGGTTTGGCATAATGAGAAGGATGAGTACTCTGAAAGACCCTGACCCCCAATGTTAAGTAGGGTGGAGGGTCTGTGATGTTGAGGGGCTGTTTTTCCTCCATTTTCCTTAAGAACCTTGTTAGAGAACACAGCATCAAGGACTCCATGAAATACCAGAAGATTCTGAATCAAACTCTACCTGCTTGGATCAAGAACCTAAAAATAAGTCGTCATTTGATCCTCCAGAAGAACAATAATTAAAAACATATGTCCAACACAAAAAAGGTTTACTGAACTCAAAATGAAGCTTCTGCCCTGAACATCTCAGTCCCCTGATCTAAACCCCATAGAAAACCTGTGAGCTGAGCTAAAGAGAGAGAGGGGCTAGGACCCTGGAAGATCTGGAGAGACTCTGTAATGAGGACTGGTCTCAAATTCCCTGCTCTGGGTTCTCCCACCTTAGAAGATGATGATGTAGGAGAATAAGTGCTGTTTCATTTGCTAAGCATTGAATGCAGGGCTGTGAATAATTATGACATGTAGTTTGTTTGAAAAACTGCTTCTTGATGGATTTACCTACTTCATTTAAAGTGCCCTGACAGTCTGTGGCGGCACACTGAATTAAGAGCTAGAGCAGGAGTCGCATCCCGAAATGTTAATAAGAGTCATTTTGTCCTTTCAGTAAAAATCAAACCACCTTGGGAACCACAACATTTTGAGTCCATTTTACTATCTTGGCTGTTCATGTGTCTCAGTACGTGCTAATGTTCTACTGTAGGCTAAAAAATACAATACAAACGAAAACACAGACTCACTTTGCTCTGCTTTAAGCTTCAGCTCAGCTACAGCTGCTTTTCTCACATCTCCAGCTGGAAACTTTTCCACAACAGTAGAACAGTTTCTTGTAAAATGTCTCTCAATTTTCTACTTTTTACGAGGCTGAAGTCAGTTTCTCGGTCTCCAGCTCCTTATTCATATTTTTCTGTTCCACCTTAAATGGTGCCTGAGGCACCAGAGTGTAAACTGCTGCACCGTTTAAGGTGGAACAGGACAATTTGAAGGAGAAGCTGGAGAACAAGAAACTGACTTCAGTTTCACAAGTTTTTTAACTGTTTGACAGTTTATTGTTGCAGATTAAACACATCAGGAAACCAGCTAGAGGGTTTATAAATGTAAATAAGTCCATTCGTCTCCAAATTATTGACGTTCATTTGAAATCTCTATCTTTGCCTTTTCGTTAGCTGCTAGCTAGGTGAAATAGCAGTTATTTGCTACAATATCTCAGGCGTTTAAGATCATTTATTGTTAAAACTGTGTTTGAACGATCAGCCGAGCTTTATTTTACTGCAAATGAGGATTATTTTATTTTACCTAGAAATTTAACTCTGATGTGAAGCCACACCAGGCCAGTAAAACAGCAACAGGTCTCCGACCCCTGGCTAGTGTATGGCAGCACTGTGGACCATATTACGTTTCCACCCATTTTCCACCTGGTTGTAGTTGCTGCCAACCAGAGGACCATCGATCAAGCGATGTCAAAACTTTCACCTAACTCAAGTAAGGCAGCGAACAGTAAGGCAGTGAATAGTAAGGCAGCGAACAGTAAGGCAGTGAATAGTAAGGCAGTGAATAGTAAGGCAGCGAATAGTAAGGCAGCGAATATTAAGGCAGTGAATAGTAAGGCAGCGAATAGTAAGGCAGTGAATAGTAAGGCAGCGAATAGTAAGGCAGTGAATAGTAAGGCAGTGAATAGTAAGGCAGTGAATATTAAGGCAGCTGCCCACAGAATGGAACACACTCAAAGACAGAGCTCAGCATGAGGTTAAACATTAGCACAGGACTAAGATCAGGATTGAAATCTGGATGAATGTTCTGCAGACTGTGATCAGCATCAGATTACAGGTTTCTGACTGTGTGATGCTGATTAAGTTTTTTTTTTTTTTTTAATACTTTATTTTAGCTTATTTTGGTTGTATAATCAGTTCAAACAAACAAAAAAAATGTACATATCAGACAATGTAACCCAACCCCTTCCTATCAAGCACATTAAAAAAAATAAAAATAAAAATAATAAAACCAACAGAATGCTATGATAATAATAATAAAAATAACAACAACAGTGACAGTAACATGTGCAGTAGCAGCATTGAAGAAGAGAAAGAGGGAAAAAAAAAAAACATCTTACATTTTCTTACATTTACTTACATTTGTGGTCTTACATTTACTTAAAATAACTGATTATTGGATTCCAAATATGGTTAATGTATTTCTGTGCACTTGGTCCACGGCTACATAAATGCTCCATAGAGGCAAAATGAAGCATCTCAGCTAGCCAATGCTTGAACGATGGAGCTGAAGGCGATTTCCAATTTAAAAGGAGCAGCTTCTTAGCCACAATCATAGCAGCCATCACCACCTGTTGTATCTTGTAAGGGAAGGTGAATGATAATGCAGAACACCCGCATATTACCATTATGGGATCAAAGTCTAATTTTATTTCAAGGATTTTGGAAAGCCAATCAAAAATTCTTGACCAAAAGGTCTGCAACACAGGGCAGGTTATAAACATATGAGTCAAAGAGCCCTCCTCAATTTTGCATCTTTCACAAAGAGGTGAGATGGATTCAAAAATCTTATGTAATTTGGTCCTGGAGTAATGCAGCTGGTGAAGCCCCTTAAACTGAATCAGCCTGAGAATTTACAGAGCAGCATAATACCCGAGACAGGCTCTCCACCCACACCTCTTCTGTAATTTCGCTACCAATCTCTCTCGCCCAAGCCTCTCTAAATTTAGTTGTGTCTGGAGCAGATCTCAAAACTGTAATAAAATGTGAAATCAATTGTTTAGATGTGGGGTCTGTGTGTAAAAAACCAAATAATGTGTGATCACTTGGCTTTGATTCAAAATGAGAAATATTTTGTCTTACGTAATGCCGAAGCTGTAAATAACGGAAAAAATGTATATGAGAAAGGTTAAATTTATCTTTGAATTGACTAAATGAAATAAAGGTCCCATCTACATATAAGTTCTCTATAGTTCTTAGTCCTTTGCTTTCCATCTTAGCAGGTAGAAAAAAATGTTTACACATAATTGGGGTATAAACTGAAGTTAGTGGTGCATTAGTAAAGCATTTAATCTGGTTTAAGATCTTAAGTGAGTTTTTAATAATGAAATTGTTATTTATTAAAGTATTGCTAGGTGACACCTTAGAAAACAGAAAAACCGGTAAGGATGTCTTTGTAACTGATCCGGCCTCATATTTAACCCACAGTGGTGTAGAATCCAAAATGAGTCCCTCACGTGATCCCAGTGGCCAAAAGGAAATTGCTCTGGCGTTTGCAGCCCAGTAATAGTGTTTAAAGTTGGGCAGGCCTAGTCCACCATCGACTGAAGCTTTCTGTAAATGAATTTTGGAAATACGTGGGGTCTTCTGAGCCCAGACAAAGGATGAGACAATTGCATCCAGTTGTTGAAAAAAAGAGTTTGGGAGAAAAATAGGAAGATTTTGAAAAATATATAAAATTCTTGGGAGTGTAATCATTTTAACTGCATTTATTCTACCAATCAAAGACAAGGGGAGCAATTTCCACCTTTCAACGTCTGTTCTTAACTTTTCTAACGCAGCTTGAAAGTTTAGCCTAAATATTGTTTTTGGATCCCAGGAAATCTGAAGCCCAAGATAAGTTAAATGTTCCCTGGCCACCTTGAAGGGAAAGGAGGCCAAAAGATTTGGATCAAAATTTTGAGAGAGTGGCATCAATTCGCTTTTATTCCAGTTAATTGTGTATCCTGACAGCTGACCAAATAATTTTAGATATTCCAGGAGAGAGAGGATAGAAGATACAGGATCTGAGATCCAAAGGAGCAGATCATCTGCATTAAGAATGACTAGAGCCTCCAAATCTCCCATTTTAATACCACGAATATCTGGATGTTTCCGTATTCCCACTGCAAGAGGCTCTAATGCAATATTGAAAAGAAGTGGGGAGAGGGGATCCCCTTGTCGAACACCACGCTGAAGTGAAAAAGAAGTTGAATGGTCAGCACTGGTTAAAATAGAAGATGATGGATGCAAATATATGGCCTTAACCAAATCAATAAAAAAGTCCCCAAATCCAAATTTCCTCAATGTATAAAGCATATAGGGCCATTCCACTTGGTCAAAGGCTTTTTGTGCATCAAGTGAAACAACAGCCGCAGTGGAATTGCTTTTTTGTGCCACATGCATGGCATTAAGAAGCAAACGCACATTACAAAAGGAAAATCTACCAGGAATAAACCCTGTCTGATCAGGGTGAATGATCTCTGATATGTGTTTAGCTAATCGATTGGCCATTATCTTAGGTATTATTTTTTGATCAAAATTAAGCAGGGCACTGGGTCTATATGAGGCGGGGTCTGTATCATCCTTCCCCTTTTTCAGCAAAAGACATATGTTGGCAAGATATAAGGAATCAGGGAATTGTTTGTTTACAATAGATTCGTCATACATTCTCAGCAGAAACGGGCAGAGCTTGGAAGAAAAAAATGTATAGAATTCACAGCCAAAACCATCTGGCCCAGCTGCTTTACCAGAAGGGAAGCTTTTAATGGCCTCAAGGATCTCAGACTGAGTAACAGGGGAATCCAGTGACTCTCTAGCTGAGTCAGAGAGTCTCGGCAAGGCAAGATCTTTAAAGAAAGAGTCCAGATCAGATTCTGAAGCCGAGAATTTGGCAGAGTACAATTCTGTGTAAAATCTCTAAATCTATTATTGATCTCCTTATGATCCGTAATTAAATCCCCTGATCTTGACTGAATCCTATGAATGACTTGTTTCGCACGAATTCCTCTAAGCTGCCTTGCCAAAAGTCCCTCTGGTTTGTCTCCTAACTCGAACTGTTTCCTCTTAAGTT
The DNA here is from genome assembly GCF_015220715.1 of Pygocentrus nattereri. Lineage (NCBI taxonomy): Eukaryota > Metazoa > Chordata > Actinopteri > Characiformes > Serrasalmidae > Pygocentrus > Pygocentrus nattereri. Next base: position 35,988,200 of record NC_051230.1, read on the forward strand.
TAAGTAAAAGGTGTTCAACTCTCTGTCTGAGAATAGTATTATATTCATACCTACGTTGTAAAATTTTATTATAATCTGAAATTGAAAGGGAAGACTTATATTTCTGTTCTGTTATTTTTAGCATATTCTCAATTTCGACAAGTCTCTGATTCATTTCTTTTTTCTTTGAGGATTCGAATGCCAAAATATAGCCACGTACATCAACTTTGAGCGTTTCCCAGAGAGTGGAGTCTGATACATCGGCTGTGTCGTTAAATTCTGCAAATTCTGCAAACTTTACCTTCATGTAATTGACAAAGGCAGGATCTGATAAAAGATTAGGATTAAATTGCCATGCATACGCTGGTTTGGAGACAATGTTCTGAAGCTCACATGTAATTGGGCTGTGATCGGATATTAATATATTATGATATTTAACATTGCAAACTTTGGATACTAACTCAGAAGACACAAGGAAGTAATCAATCCTTGTATAAGACTTATGTACATGCGAGTAATATGAAAAGTCCCTGCCAGTTGGATGACATAGCCTCCAGATATCCACCATGTTCCCTGCTTTGAGTAGATTATTAAGAGTTTGTACTGTGGCCAACGTGGGTGGAGTCTTGGTAGAGAGTCTATCCAGATATGGATCTAAATAGCAGTTGAAATCACCCCCCATAATAATATTCTCACTCAAGGCAAGTGGAAAAAAATCAGGACAATCAAAACTAGGGCCATAGATATTAATCAGTGTGAGAGGAAATAAATTAATATGGCCAGATACAATAATGTATCGGCCCTGTGGATCTGCTATCATCTTCTCAAGATGAAATGGGATATTTTTTTAAAAAAGAATAGCCACACCCCTAGCTTTTGAAGAAAATGAGGCCTGGAATACCTGGGATATCCAACGTGCTCTAAACGTAGATTGCTGGGTGGGACTAATATGCGTTTCTTGCAAAAAAATGATATCAGCTTTCAACATCTTCAGATGCGAGAAAACCCGACCCCTTTTGATTGGATGACCCATTCCTCTAACATTCCATGAGGCTAAGGTGATGCCAGAAGTACAAGTATTAATCCTAGATGACATCTGACTCATAGTGCACAGGAGTAACCTTATCTGAAGAGACCAAAGAAACTGCAAGAAAAGGAAAACTGACAACTAGAAAAAAAATAGAAACATACAACTAAAAAAGAAAAAACCCACCCCTCAGTCCCAAACCGTGATGTTGATTAAGTTTCACTGTTGATCCTTCAGTGAATTTTTTACAGTGCACACAACGAAATATCAAGTGTTGAAAATGTGAAATTCATTTCCTGACCTCTTTCTCTCATTACTTTAATTACAGGGGGCAGAACAGTGACCGGACTGGGTGCATAGAAAAGACCCTCACAGACAGACTTGCTTCTCTGGAGAGCACTGTGTGAGTACACCGAGCACACTCAGCGTCTTTATTGGAGCTTTGAACGTTCAGAGTGAATCCTGAGTTGAGCTTCAGAGATATCAGGCTAAACGATCCACAAAGATTCAATGTTTCAGATCAGAGAATCAAACTGGGCTTCTTCCTTTTGCTGAATTAGCTTAATCTCATACTGAAAAAATGAAAAACAATTCAGCCTTTAACTGAAGTAAATTTATTCTGAGAAAAAAATCAAGAAATAATTATTTTTAACAAAACCACATGCGTCACGATTACTGGCACCCGTGAAAACTCACATAAACAGAATGTAAATGAAACTTCTTCTCTTTGTATTTTACATTTTAAAGTTAATCAGAGTGTCTAGAAACTTCCACGCAGTCATCTTCAACTTCCTGTGTCAGTGGGGTACATGGGGTGACACAGAGGTCAACTTCCCTCCATTCGTCCCCATGTGAAAGACAGGAGAACACGGAGTTTAAACAAGGGAAAACATGTTGACCTTCATAAGTCAGAGAATGGATGTAGATAAACAGCTGCAAACTCGACTGAATGAGAACCCAAGTTTCTTCTGTGCCCACACACAGTGAGGTGGATGGTAAGAGAGGACAAAGAAGCCCCAAGGACAGTTACAAACAGCAGCATCTTGGGGTCACCAGGTCGAGGGGCTGTTTTTCCTCCATTTTCCTTAAGAACCTTGTTAGAGAACATGGCATCAAGGACTCCATGAAATACCAGAAGATTCTGAATCAAACTCTACTTGCTTGGATCAAGAACCTAAAAATAAGTCGTCATTTAATCCTCCAGAAGAACAATAATTAAAAACATATGTCCAACACAAAAAAGGTTTACTGACCTCAAAATGAAGCTTCTGCCCTGAACATCTCAGTCCCCAGATCTAAACCCCATAGAAAACCTGTGAGCTGAGCTAAAGAGAGAGAGGGGCTAGGACCCTGGAAGATCTGGAGAGACTCTGAAATGAGGACTGGTCTCAAATTCCCTGCTCTGGGTTCTCCCACCTTAGAAGATGATGATGTAGGAGAATAAGTGCTGTTTCATTTGCTAAGTATTGAATGCAGGGCTGTGAATAATTATGACATGTAGTTTGTTTGAAAAACTGCTTCTTGATGGATTTACCTACTTCATTTAAAGTGCCCTGACAGTCTGTGGCGGCACACTGAATTAAGAGCTAGAGCAGGAGTCGCATCCCGAAATGTTAATAAGAGTCATTTTGTCCTTTCAGTAAAAATCAAACCACCTTGGGAACCACAACATTTTGAGTCCATTTTACTATCTTGGCTGTTCATGTGTCTCAGTACGTGTATGTTCTACTGTAGGCTAAAAAATACAATACAAACGAAAACACAGACTCACTTTGCTCTGCTTTAAGCTTCAGCTCAGCTACAGCTGCTTTTCTCACATCTCCAGCTGGAAACTTTTCCACAACAGTAGAACAGTTTCTTGTAAAATGTCTCTCAAATGTTCTACTTTTTACGAGGCTGAAGTCAGTTTCTCGCTCTCCAGCTCCTTATTCATATTTTTCTGTTCCACCTCAAATGGTGCCTGAGGCGCCAGAGTGTAAACTGCTGCCCCGTTTAAGGTGGAACAGGACAATTTGAAGGAGAAGCTGGAGAACAAGAAACTGACTTCAGTTTCACAAGTTTTTTAACTGTTTGACAGTTTATTGTTGCAGATTAAACGCATCAGGAAACCAGCTAGAGGGTTTATAAATGTAAATAAGTCCATTCGTCTCCAAATTATTGACGTTCATTTGAAATCTCTATCTTTGCCTTTTCGTTAGCTGCTAGCTAGGTGAACTAGCAGTTATTTGCTACCATATCTCAGGCGTTTAAGATCATTTATTGTTAAAACTGTGTTTGAACGATCAGCCGAGCTTTATTTTACTGCAAATGAGGATTATTTTATTTTACCTAGAAATTTAACTCTGATGTGAAGCCACACCAGGCCAGTAAAACAGCAACAGGTCTCCGACCCCTGGCTAGTGTATGGAAGCACTGTGGAGCATATTACGTTTCCACCCATTTTCCACCTGGTTGTAGTTGCTGCCAACCAGAGGACCATCGATCAAGCGATGTCAAAACTTTCACCCAACTCGGAAAAGACGAAGTGAACTACAAACTCTATCACAACTTTTATTGCCAAGGATTTACAAGGATTTATTACCGAGGATCTGGCCTCTACAAGGAGACCAAAACTGAAGTTATGACATCACTGACTGAACGGGTAGAATAGCAGTAATCTGCTGCATGGTCATCCACTACCACAGGATCTTATTTCACCGTAACAGCGCATTTCATCACAGATGAAATTCAGGCTTTGCAGAGTTTAGTGTTCGTCCTTATTAAACATACCTGATCCACCTGATCAGCTCATTAACAAGCTCTTCATCAGCTGAATTCAGAGAGCTAGAAGATGGACAACACTAGAACAAGGTACAAGGAGTTTCAACACAACCACAATCAATGTATGATGGCTCTGAATCACCGTGCTGAATATGATGCCTAATAAGGTTCCTTTACAGTTAAAATGCTGCCTTAGAAGGCAGTGAATAGTAAGGCAGTGAATAGTAAGGCAGTGAATAGTAAGGCGGTGAATAGTAAGGCAGTGAATAGTAAGGCAGCTGCCCACAGAATGGAACACACTCAAAGACAGAGCTCAACATGAGGTTAAACATTAGCACAGGACTAAGATCAGGACTGAAATCTGGATGAATGTTCTGCAGACTGTGATCAGCATCAGATTACAGGTTTCTGACTGTGTGATGTTGATTAAGTTTAACTGTTGATTCTTCAGTGAATTTTTTACAGTGCACACTAGGAAATATCAAGTGTTAATTTCCTAACTTCTTTCTCTCGGTCCTTTAATTACAGGAAGCACAACAGTGAGCAGAACAGTGAGCAGATTAACCGCATAGAAAAGACCCTCAAAGAGAAACTTGCTTCTCTGGAGAGCACCGTGTGAGTACACCGAGCACACTCAGCATCTTTATTGGTGCTTTGAACGTTCAGAGTGAATCCTGAATTGAGCTTCAGTGATTTCAGGCTAGACGATTCACAAAAGGTTCAGTGGTTCAGATCAGAGAATCAAACTGGGCTCCTTCCTTTTGCTGAATTAGCTTAATCTCATACTGAAAAAATGAAAAAAACAATTCAGCCTTTAACTGAAGTAAATTTATTCTGAGAAAAAAATCAAGAAATAATTATTTTTAACAAAACCACATGTGCCACGATTACTGGCACCCGTGAAAACTCACATAAACAGAATGTAAATGAAACACTTCTTCTCTTTGTATTTTACATTTTAAAGTTAATCAGAGTGTCTAGAAACTCATCTTCAACTTCCTGTGTCAGTGGGGTATATGGGGTGACACAGAGGTCAACTTCCCTCCATTCGTCCCCATGTGAAAGACAGGAGAACACGGAGTTTAAACAAGGGAAAATATGTTGACCTTCATAAGTCAGAGAATGGATGTAGAAAAACAGCTGCAAACTCGACTGAATGAGAACCCAAGTGTCTTCTGTCCCCACACACAGTAAGGTGGATGGTAAGAAAGGACAAAGAAGCCCCAAGGACAGTTACAAACAGCAGGATCTTGGGGTCACCAGGTCTCCAAAACTACCATCAGACACCACCTCCATAACAACAGATTATCTGGAAGGCATGCCAGGAAAAAGCCTTTTCTGTCATCTAATCACAAAAGTAAGACCCTGGAGTTTGATAAACGATACTAGGTCTGTGATTGGAACCGGGTTCTATGGTCAGATGAAATAAAAACTGAAATTTTAGGTAACAAACACTCAAGGTGGGTTTGGCATAATGAGAAGGATGAGTACTCTGAAAGACCCTGACCCCCAATGTTAAGTAGGGTGGAGGGTCTGTGATGTTGAGGGGCTGTTTTTCCTCCATTTTCCTTAAGAACCTTGTTAGAGAACACAGCATCAAGGACTCCATGGAATACCAGAAGATTCTGAATCAAACTCTACCTGCTTGGATCAAGAACCTAAAAATAAGTCGTCATTTGATCCTCCAGAAGAACAATAATCAAAAACACATGTCCAACACAAAAAATGTTTACTGAACTCAAAATGAAGCTTCTGCCCTGAACATCTCAGTCCCCAGATCTAAACCCCATAGAAAACCTGTGAGCTGAGCTAAAGAGAGAGAGGGGCTAGGACCCTGGAAGATCTGGAGAGACTCTGTAATGAGGACTGGTCTCAAATTCCCTTCTCTGGGTTCTCCCACCTTAGAAGATGATGATGTAGGAGAATAAGTGCTGTTTCATTTGCTAAGCATTGAATGCAGGGCTGTGAATAATAATGATGTCACAAACTGCTTCACACGAGGGGCAGGAGTCAAGTGCAAGTTTAATTCCTGATGCAAGGTAGGTAACAACAAGCAGGGGGTCAGAAATCCAAAAAAGCAGGCCACAGAAAGCAGACAAATCCAAAAGAGTAGTCAAAAACAAACCAAGAGGCAAGGTCAAAACACCAGAAAACCAAATCATAAACATAAACGCTCACACAAGACTTCACAATGAGCTCCTGCAAACGCAGGGTATATATACACATGATGGCAGACTACAGAGGTCAAAGGATCAAGAAGTGCCTAGTATTCGGGAGACGGTGACCTCCTGTGGTGGGGAGGAGAATGGCAGATGGCAGATGTGACAAATGATACACGTAGTTTGTTTGAAAAACTGTTTCTTGGTGGATTTTTTCTCAGAATAAACTCAGTTAAATAAACAGTTACAGTTTGGATTTTCTCACTTTTTTCAGTGTGAGGTCAAGCTTAATCATCAAAAGGTGAATTCCTTATAACCCTTAGTAATCTTTTTCCCCAGACTGCCGGTAGTTGTGGAGAGGAGTGTATGAAGAGTTTTATCACTACGACCACAAACAAATCCTAGAAAACAAATGAAAGAAATTCTCAATCTCTTTCTCTTCTTTCTAACATTACAGCGGACAGATTAGTGGGCAGACTAAGGACATAGAGGAGACCCTCACACAGAGACTTGATTCTTTGCAGGAACTTCAATGCTGTACTGAACGTTCAGACTGAATCCTGATCTGAGCTGAACTGAGTTCAGGCTACACGTCTCATAAAGGTTCAGTGTTTCAGAACAGAGGAATCAAACTGGGTTCCTTCCAGACCACAGCTCTGCAGAGTTTAGCGTTCCTCCTCATTAAACACACCTGATCCACCTGCTCAGCTCAACAAGTTCTTCTTCAGATGAATTAAGAGAGCTAGAAGACGGAGAACACTGATTTCTGCAGAGCTGAGAACCTGAAGAACCCAGTTTATAGAACGTCATCTTTGACACAAAGCTCTAGAACTTGTATAAGGAGCTTCATCACCACAACTACAATCAAATCCTCAACACCCCAAATTCTGTAATACAGACAAAGACAGAGCTCAACATGAGCTTAAACATTAGCACAGGACTAAGATCAGGACTGAAATCTGGATGAATGTTCTGCAGAGTGTGATCAGCATCAGATTACAGGTTTCTGACTGTGTGATGTTGATTAAAGTCCAAGGGAACACAGTTTAAAGCAACGTTTGAATAATACTAAAATCTAGTGTTATATTAAATATCCAACAAAGTTTGACTGAAAAAAACAAAATAGAATTAAGTTGGCTTCTGTCCATTTGGCAGTTTTCTCATGGTAAGTTTCTTTAACTCAAACACAGACAGACTGGGACTATGCGGGGAACACAATGTTGTTTATGATGGGTTGGTGGAACAAACAATATCAGCCTTGTGATTGGCAAGAATACTGTTTACATACACTCTACCCAAGATCATGACTTAGTTGACATGGAGAGAAGAGAATGTTGGTGAAAGGCACTGGCTATGGTTTGTGTGACGGAGCTGCCCTCCGCCACAAATGTACATATGTGTAAACTTTCTAGGTAATGGGGACATTTCATACTCAGAGACACAAGCTGTTTTTAAATAGCGTTTATTGATTGAGTGGTTATGCTGGGGAACAAGAGCAAACCTGCAGAGAAAAAAGAAACAAAACTTAATGGTGAATGTTTTATTGTTTGTAAATTTTGATTGATTTAGTGATATAATGAAACATTTAAACTAACATTTTTGAAACACTTGGAGAAGGCAACAAGTACTTACCTACGAATAGACTCCAGAGGACGGTAGCCATGTTTTCAGCCAGGGAGGAAAACAGGACCCTTTGCTGAGTTTTTATAGTGAACACCAAAACCCCCCCACCCCCCACCCCCGTGCGCGCAAAAACCCGAAGTGACATCATAACACTTCCTGTTTATGACCTCTCAAGTTCTGATTGCATAACTGACTATTCATATTAAGCTGTATATATATTTGTAAATATTTTTCTTTTTGGCATTGGATAAATTGCAGTTTTCTTTGGTTTCTTCACTGGGATTTAATAAACACCGATTTTTGCACCCCAAACTGGAACGTACCCACGTGTCTTTTCCGTCGGACCATCACAGGAAAGTAATTCATAGGACGTGCCTTGTGCATGAATTTCATTGCCAACAAGAGCCAGATTAAAAAACCTAAAGTTCCCTGGGGTTTTAGGCCTAAAGGGGATTTTTTTGGTTTAGTAAATTAACATTTCATATAGTACATCAAAGAATAACAGGTTTCTGAATATATATATATAATACAACTCTCCATCTTTTCTCTTGTTCTTGTACTTACAGTGACCCAGACCAAGACAAAAGGACAACTACCAAAGAAACCCCTGGGTGAGTACACCAAGCATTTACAGCATCTTTAATGCTTTAGTGCAAAGTGAATCCTGATCTGAGCTGAACTGAGATCAGGCTTCTCATGAAGATTCAATGGTTCAGAACAGAGGAATCAAACTGGGCTCCTTCCAGACCACAGCTCTGCAGAGTTTAGTGTTCCTCCTCATTAAACACACCTGATCCACCTGATCAGCTCATTAACAAGTTCTTCATCAGCTGAATTCAGAGAGCTAGAAGATGGAGAACACTGACCTCTGCAGAGCTGAGAGCCTGAAGGAACCCTTACTTTTCCAGAAAGAGTAGTGGCTACTTTTTAGCTACTTTCAAAGCGCGATTGTCAATGTTAAATCTCCACCTGACCCACCAAACAAGCCCAACTGACCGTGTGAACAATGCACTGCATTTAATCCTGAGTCAGAAAGAAACACAGTTGAAAAGCTGCAAATGTACAAGATCACCAAAAAGTCAAACCTACACACCCAAAGGAGTGATATCCAACAAAAATTAAGACTAAATGCAGTTAATTATTCCAGGTTTTATAACTGAAAAAACAGAATTTTGTGCAAAATATTGTCCACTGTTGAAATAACACTGCTCCAAATAAAATATTTCAGCAAGAATCACTGATCATAACGTTCTGACCACCTCCTCGTTTCTGCGCTCACTGTCCACTTTATCAGCTCCACTGACCGTATAGCTGCACTCTGTAGTTCTACAGTTACAGACTGTAGTCCATCTGATTCTCTGATACTCTGTTACCCTGTTCTTCAGTGGTCAGGACCCCCATGGACCCTCACAGAGCAGGTACTATTTGGGTGGTGGGTCATTCTCAGCACTGCAGTAACACTGACGTGGTGGTGGTGTGTTAGTGTGTGTTGCGCTGGTCTGAGTGGATCAGACACAGCAGTGCTGCTGGAGTTTTTAAACACCTCAGTGTCGCTGCTGGACTGAGAACAGTCCACCAACCAAAAATATCCAGCCAACAGCGTCCTGTGGGCAGCGTCCTGTGACCACTGATGAAGGACTAGAGGATGACCAACACAAACTGTACAGCAAGAGATGAGCTGTCATCTTTGACTTTACATCTACAAGGTGGACTGATGAGATTGGAGTGTCTAATAGAGTGGACAGTGAGTGGACACAGTGTTTAAAAACTCCAGCAGCACTGCTGTGTCTGATCCACTCAGACCAGCACAACACACACTAACACACCACCACCACGTCAGTGTTACTGCAGTGCTGAGAATGACCCACCACCTAAATAGTACCTGCTCTGTTGAGGTCCATGGGGGTCCTGACCACTGAAGAACAGGGTAAAAGTGGGCTAACAAACCATGCAGAGAAATTAATCCTGTATTTGAAATATCGAGTTTTTGAAAGTGTGAATTTCATTTCCTAATCTCTTTCTCTCGTTCCTTTAATTACAGTAACCAGCAGAGCCCCAAGAGAGCTGCTTTGAAAAAGACTGGGTGAGTACACTGAGCACACACACAGCATCTTTATTGTTGCTTTGAACGTCCAGAGTGAATCCTGATCTGAGCTGAACTGAGTTCAGGCTTCTCATAAAGATTCAATGGTTCAGAACAGAGGAATCAAACTGGGCTCCTTCCAGACCACAGCTCTGCAGAGTTTAGTGTTCCTCCTCATTAAACACACCTGATCCACTTGATCAGCTCATTAACAAGTTCTTCATCAGCTGAATTCAGAGAGCTAGAAGACGGAGAACACTGACCTCTGCAGAGCTGAGAGCCTGAAGGAACCCAGTTTACGGAACGTCTTCTCACTAGAACATGTACAAGTAGTTTCATCACCAGAACTACAATCAAATCATCAACACCCCAAATTCTGTAATACAGACAAAGACAGAGCTGAACATGAGCTTAAAGCACAGGACTAAAATCAAGACTGAAACCTGGCCGAATGTTCTGCAGCGTGTGATCAGCATCAGATAGCAGGTTTTAAGAGTTTATGATGTTGATTGTATCTGGAAATGTTTAGATAATTCCCTTTATGGTCTGGACCAGGGGTTCCCAAACTTTTCCAACTAGTAGATGATGTTTAGTAGCTACCGAGAGCTGGAAGCTGAACAGAGGAAACTTGCACCTGGAATTCTGAGCTTAAATTAATTTATAATGTTTTTTTTTTAGCAAAACATCAGAAAAATATTTTTCATGTGTAAAACTGTTTTTGATTATCTGTCTATATTGTAACAAGTTTTCTCTTCCTCTTATTTCTATAAATACAGATCCCAGAATTAGGACTACATAGTTTAGTAGTCCAGTCAAGACTAAAATCTGAAGTATTGTTGAAGAATTGTGATCAGCATCAGCTAACAGGTTTCTGACTGTGGGATTTTGATGATATTGATTATATCTGTGAATGTTTCCTGTAGTGAATCCCCTTTTCATGGTGTTCCACTGTAAAGACCATAGACTGTCTGGTAGATCTCAGTCTCTCTCTCTCTCTCTCTCTCACTCACACACACACACACACACACACACACACAGTCAGTGTAGAAACACCGTAAAGACCCCAACACTCTGACATCCCGACCAGGAGCAGCTCAGCTGTGTCTGATTTCATCTTCAGCTGAGTGCAGAGCATCTGAAGCAGCTGTAAGGCAGCATGTTCACCCTTCAGCTCCTGATAGAAGTGTGGATGAGTTCCTCTCAGAGCTCACAGCTCACTATCACACACACAGTGTTCATATAGAAGTGAACTTGTAGGAGTGAACCAGTGATGATCAGCCAGCAGCAGCTCTGACTGTTTAAAAGTGATCAGGTATTGATTGTGTAATAGAGCACTGAGTTGGCTGTAGATGGATCACTGTGCTGTGGATCTAAATGCCTTTACACACTGAACCAGATATAAAAATAAACACAAACCTGAAACATCTAAACTGTAAAATGAACAAACGGTCAGAAGGTCTGTGTAGAAGATCCTGTGCTCCTCACTCTCTACTCTGTAAAAGCTAAAGGAGAGCAGAGAGCCTCACCCAGATCAGATCTCCAGAACTCAGTCTGAGCTGCTTCTGGAGGTGCAAAACTAATAGACCAAACAGAATAATGTTATAATGTTCACCCCCCAAAAATCTCACTCAGGGTGATCAATTATATATATATTTATAGTCGCAAAGCAGCTTCACAGAATTCCAGAAAAGACCGTTTTAACAAGAAGTGCAAAGAAAACCCAGGTGAGCAAGCCAGGGGCAACAGTGGCAAGGAAAAACTGCCTCACAACTGAGGAAGAAGCCTAGTAGTGGCAGGAATTCTCTGTCCTCACAAAGTTCCCAACTTTTTTACTTCTTACCTGAAGTGTTACTCACTTACTGATACTCGTATTACTTTCTGTGTGTATAGAACCCACATTACTGCAGCTAACTAACTAAAAGCTCTTAATAACTACAACCTCTCACAGCATGTGTGACTTTATTAACACTATTGTTGTTACTGTTGTTATTAGTAATAGTATTGGTAGTAATATTGTACTTTCTATTGCCTGCACATCTTCTATATTTCTGCAAGTAAGAGTTAAATAAAAAAATGTCTAATATTTCCTGTCTTAGTGTGAACGTGACATCACAAGCATCACAAAATGTGTGAACAGGCCAATGAGACAGTCAGCAGTATAAACATTAATAAGTGAAATTCAGAACTTGTGAACTGGCCAATGGGACAGTTGGAAATATGAATATTAATGAGAGCTGGAATACCTTTATTGAGAAGTAGCAGCTTTACTTCAGTCTGGCTCAGGTTCTTTTCAGGAACTGAGTTGGGAAACAGAAGAAACACCTGCTCATCTTCACTCACATGTAATTATGAAGTGATGATCACTGGTTCACAGTATTGACCACTGGTTCACAGTATTGACCACTGGTTCACAGTATTAATCACTAGTTCATAGTATTGATCACTGGTTCACAGTATTGACCACTGGTTCACAGTATTAATCACTAGTTCATAGTATTAATCACTAGTTCATAGCATTGATCATTGGTATGTCTTTGTATTGTATTTGTGTAGCATGTCTGAAGGTTTATTGTTGTGAATGTATACAGAACTGTAATCACTAATTCTGCATGTTAACACCTTGTAGACTCTTAATTTGCTAAAGATATTTGTTATACATGACAATACAAGGCTGTTATAACCCTGCGTGTATGAACAGTAAAGGCTGTTTAAATTACTGCTTAACATCTTCAAATGAATGTTTGACAAAGTAAACTATTAAAAATCCCATGTAACTTGAAAAGTGAATTTTCCGCTTCATTTAAATAAGTTTTTAAACCATAAACGATAAGCATTGTTTCATAATGCTTTATTGTCTCTCCAGTCCATAAGCGTGTACTAAACTGTAAAATCAGCCCATTTGAGTTTTAATGATGTCACAAGGACTAACTCATTTACAAAAAATCAGCTTGCAGCAGTTTAGCCCCACCCATTCAGTCAAATTCAGCTTTGTCTGAGTGCTTTTTGAATGAGGCATAATAGGACAGCCAATCAGAACAGAACTCATTTACATATATTAGACTTAAAGTCACAGTACCAAAAACAGTATTTGACAGTCACTGAAAGTCATCTACCAGTCTGGTAGGGGTTACAAAGCCATGATTAAGGCTCTGGGACAGTGAGCTGTTATCCACAAATGGAGAAAGCTTGGAACAGTGGTCAACCTTCCCAGGAGTGGCCGACCTACCAAAATTTCACCTTGCGCACATCAACGACTCATCTGTGAGGTCACAAAAGAACCCAGACAAACATCTAATAAATGGCAGGCCTCACTTGCCTCACTGAAGGTCACTGTACATGATTCCACAATAAGAAAGATGCTGGGCAAAAGGGCATCCATGGGACAGCTGCAAGGCACAAACTACTGCTGACCAAAAAGAACACAAGGCTTGTCTTGTGGATTCCAAAAAACATCTAGACCGCCAAGACCTCTGGTATGGTATTCTTTGGACCAATGAATTAAAGGTGGAACTTTTTGGAAGACATAGATGCCATTATATCTGGAGTGAAGCTGACACTGCATTCCACCATAAGAACATCAAAGCAACAGTAAAACATGGTGGTGGTAGTGTGATGGTCTAGGGCTGGTTTGCTCCTGCGGGACCTGTACGACTTGTCATAACTGATAGAACCGTCAAGTGCAGCTGGATTACATAGCAGGAAAATGATCCGAAGCACACAAGCCACATAAGTCCACCTCTAAATGGCTCAAAAGAAACAAAATGATGGTTTTGGAGTGGCCAGGCCAAAGTACTGACTTGATCCCCATTGAGTTGCTGTGGTAAGACCTTTAACAGGCAGTTCATGCTTGAAAACCCTCGAATGCAGACGAATTAAAACGACTCCGCAAAGAAGGGTGGGGCCAAAATTCCACCACAGGGATGAGGAGACTCAATAAAAGTTATCATAAAAGCTTCACTGCAGTTGTTTCTGCCAAGACTGTCACAACCATTTATTAGGGTTAGTAAATGATTACTTTTTCACAAGTGAAGAAGGTTTTGAACAAATCTTTCATCTTCAAAAATGATCATTTAAAATGTTTTGCGTTGACTCACGTTATCTTCATCTTATCTTAAAATTAGTTTGATGATCTGAAACATTTAAAAATGACAAATTAGCAAAAAATAAAGATGAGGGACAAATACCTTTCCACAGCACTGCAGATCCCGTTGTGTTCATTTTATATTTTGTGCACCAAGTGCTGTTGTTAAGACAAATCATCATGTACATCGTCCAAACTGTAGACATGTAAACCAGGCACCCTGGAGGTCTCTTACCCTGGAGGTCTGCACATTGTAGCTGTCACCAAAGTGTGGAGTGCAGGGCTTAGGGCTTCATTTGGGCCTGAGCTTTAGATCCACACCTCAAATCCCTGTTTTCATAACAAAGCTCAGACACGTTTCAGATCACTGCTCAGAGAACATCACTAGTGTAGCTCTAGCTATACCAGTTACGCTGAGTGAGGTGGGTTAATGCAGTCAGTGCCGGTTTGTTCATTTGAGATTTGGATTCTGTTTCACGGATCTGCTTTCCTGATATAATGTCTGTTTGATGATATCAGAGCTTAGTCTATTTTCTGTTTGTGATGAACGTAAACCAGTCAGCATGGGAACCTCATCTGGACTGTAAAGAACCATCTATTTTGTGACCCATGTACACAGACGACCATCTTTACTGAGACCACGATTCTAAAGTGGAAAAGAAATAGATAAACATGAACTGAAAGTGTCCTCTGTGGTGTTGCTCCACTCCAGAGCTCCAGACTTGGCTTAGTTTTAATGCACTATGGCCTGTGTTTGTGTTCGTACCCCTCAAGGGAAGATGCTAAAAAAAAGTAAACATTAAATAACACATTTTAACTTATTCTCACTCTTTCTTTTAACACTCTTTATGAGTGCACGTGAGCAGCAGCGTAGCACCACATTTTAGGCCCGAGCCATTAGAGTGCCCCCACCCAAACACTTAGAAATTAGAGAAAAGGAAAAAAAAGAATGTATTTATTAGCCAATATCTGCTTATGAGGTTGGTAGGTAGGCATTTAAGGGTTAAACATCAACAAGGTAGATGTGCTTGAATGTGTGAATCACGAGTCTTGCTGTAGTTCAGTAAGAACTGTTTGCAACTAATTTACCAGACTTTTTAACCGTTATCTTATTTTAATTATTATATTATTCATTTATTATTATAAATATTCTTATTTAAATGATTATTATTTTAGTCATTTTAATAAATTTGAGTCTACTCTTTGATCTTATTCCCCTTTTATTTTATTTTGATTTGTCCCTCCTGCTGGATGTTTGAACCTGGACTGTCTAGACTATGACCCTGGATTTGCCCCGAATAAAAGTCACTTATCTCCACATATGCGTCCGCCTCCTCGCTCCCCGTTGTCACATTTACAATTTAGCTGTTTTATTGTTTTATATATTTATTTATTGCATTCTAATTATTAGTGTTTTTTACACTTACCTGATTTGTTTATTAAATTTGTCTTTATTTATTAAATTTACTTTTATTATTTGATGTGTTCTGAACAGTATCAATCCCTTGTTCTGCATCAGCTCGGCAACACTGTAAATGCGGGTCACCCTCAGTGTTCTCTGAGATTAAATAAAGGTTGATTGATTGATTGATTGATTGATTGATTGATTGATTGATTGATGGAAGAATTTAAAAACTTCATTTCTCTTCAAAGTAACCAGTGTAATTAGAAGGAAAACCAAAAAAGAAAAATATAAATAAATGAATAAATAATAAATATACCGTCATTTTCCCTGAACCTGCTCATCCAGTGGCTGTAAGTTGTCTGTTATCTCCTCACCTTGCTCCATGTCCTCAGCTGGACCCGTGGAGGAGGAGGTGCTGCTCCACCTCCCTCAGCGACTGCAGCTGCTTCTGGGACGATCAGTGAGCTTTACAGGTTAGCTGCAGGGCTAACGCTAACCTCAGAAACGCCGTCTGGTACTTCAGACGCGTCAGAAAAGTTTTATTTGCTGCATTAAATCAAATTCTGAGCTTCTTTATCAGCTCGTGCTTGTTAAACAGGCCTGCTAATGAAGCTCATCGCTAGCTAGCCCAGCTAACTCCAGCTGCCGCTGCTACGGCGTATTCAGCGTTTGGCCCTTCAGGCTCACCTGCTCTCAGGAGTGAACGGGTCAGAACCGCTCCTGCCCTCTGTCTGCCTTCTCTCTGACTCTCCCTGCTCCGCTCACCTGTGAAATCCTGGTTCTGGCTTCGTTTTCAGCAGCGGGTCAGAACCGGTCAGCAGCCGCTAACCGTCCTGAACGGCCATCAACAGCCAGCAGAGGACCGATGTGGATCAAACCACTTTCACTTCTGAGGGGGGAGAGAATAGAGACCGCGGGATAAACAGACCGTGGAAGATGATCATGGAAATACAGTCTCGTATTATTTATTAGCAGAATAATATGAAGTTTTAAGAAATCTAGAAACCAAATTCAGCGTGTTTCTGAGACTTTTGAGGCCCCCAATTCAGGGGGTCCAGGTTAGTCCGGTCCATCATTTCCCCCCGGGCATATTCAGCTAATCTGAACCAGCAGATTTAATTTAATTTAATCTAATTTATTCATATTATTATTCCTTCTTTAAAACAGCGATTTATTAATAAGCTTCTTTATAAACTCTTATAAGCCGGACTTTCCCCACAGCGCTGCTTTGACCCAGCACCAGTTTTAGCCGTTTGAGTTTGTTTAGTTCTCAATTTAACGATAAACAGTAACTTTTCTAGCGGTTTTTCTGAAGAAATGAGATGAACTAAAGTTAAATTACTCGTCTTAAACTTCAGCAAACGGTCAGTAAATCAGCCTTTACTGCTATTGTTATTTAGCAAACAGCTCAGCTAACTTCGCTTCTGTTCCTCCTACCAACGGCGCTGCTGTTAGCACAGAAGCTAACGCTACTTAACGGTAACGTAAATAACGGCTGTTAGCTGTTTTTACCTCACTAAATAACCTGTCCTAATAATTATGAACTATAGAGAGTTTATTTACACATCTAGAGTCTAATATATGCAGTTCTTGCTCATGTCCACCAGCTTCTTACTCGAGGTTACCGTTCTGCCTTAAATGGCCATTTAAAATGGAGCGTAAAATGACAAGCTGGCAAACTAAGCTATTTTTATATTTTTCACCTTTCCATCAGAAACATTCACTGTCAGGACTCAGATTTTAAAAAGAGCTGGTTAAATACAATACTTGAATATTATATATATAATTAATAACTAAGCTCCAGAAATGCACTCTCTAGCCCCAAACCGTCAATGGTCAGTGAAACTGATTTGGGGCGTGGCCATGCCAGGACACAGCTTATGCATTTGATATTTACGATTGATGACACGCGTGTGCAGAACTTGAGTGCTTCTGATCTGTGATCTGAGTTTTCAGTCAACAGTGTGTTGTGTGATTAGAACTGAGTGAAATTATATTCCAGATATAGTTCATACATGCACTCACGGTAGCAAGCAGCTGTGCGTCACGCTCATGTAGATGTTATTAAATAAAAACTGAGGATGTTCAACATCTGCATCTGGACATCTGAGCAGAGCCAGTGCCTGCTCTATTAAGCAAACAGCAACTGTAAAATGGTTAGTGTGATATTTGGCCTAAGCCAAATTACTACAATTACTGTGTGGTTAAATGGGCTCATTGAAAGCTTCTGTACCTGAGTATAGACAGTTTTAGGGAGTTTTGTGGTACAAGATGATGTAAGGAAAGTATAATCACCATGAAATTAAATTGGTAAGAAAGTCATAAAAAGTTATCATCACCAATAAAGTACTATAGACACACTTTCAGTTTACAAATTGTCTGAAAATGTACTATTTAAAGAAATTGTGATGCCCTCCTCCTCTGTGATGATTTGCTCTTGGTGTGAGGAACAGCTGCCTGCAGTGCTTCTACCTTCCATCCTCCTTCATGGCTAGAAGTTTGAGAAGCTGTACAATAAATTGTAAAGAACAACAAAAACAACATCAGACATGTTACGTCAGTCCTGTGGACTCCATGCTCGTCAATTAGACAGAGACAGAACTGAGGCAGCACGTCGGCCACCAGAGTAGGGAAGAAAACCTGATCTCACTGATTTTGACTGTGGTGTGATTGTTGGGGGCAGGTGGGCTGGTTTGAGTATTTCTATAGTTACTGATCTGAGATTTTCACATCCAACAGTCTCTATATTTTACTCAGAATGGACCAATAAAGAAAAAGCACCCAGTGAGCCGCAGTTTAGAATGCACAACACGTCGAACCTTGAGGTGGATGAGCTACAACAGCAGGAGACCATATCAGGTTTCTGTAGAGAAGAGTGGGGCCAGAATTCCTCCACAGTGATGTAAAAGACTCATTGCGAGTTATTGGCAAACGTTTGATTTCAGTTGTTACTGCTGAGGGCGTCACAACCAGTTATTAGGTTAGGGGGCAATTTTACTTTTTCAAATATGTTTTGAATAAATCTGTATCTTCAATAAATGACATGATCAGAAGCTGCATCTCGTGTTTATTCGTGATCACCAGCGGCGACAGTGACTAGACAAACTGAGAGCAAGAGGAGGAAACCTTCAGAGGAACCAAGACTCAGAAGGGGAACCCATCCTGCGCTGGTCGACACCAGATACCAGAACATTAACAAACTCAGCAACAAGGTCTTTTTCTACATCTTGGACTTCAAAATCTGTATTATGACGATTAAAAATACGAAGAACAAAAGCTGTTTCTGTCTGTTTCAGCACCCACACAGCATCAGTACTGAACTAGAGCGCTTGGTGTTGATGTGTTTATTAAATATGAGGCAAAGAAAGATCCGCAGAGCTGAGCGTCGCTCTCTGCGTCACAGATGTGAAAGTGAAAGTAAGTTGTTGGGAGAGGCGCAGAGACGGAGACACGCAGAGGATGAACTGTCAGTGAACGCCGGTCTTCAGTGTCCTACAGGGTGAGTGACCTGCAGACGCTGATCCTCTGCACGAGCGCCGATTCTACAGCAGAGCGCTTTGTTTATCTCAGCTCGTGAGGAGCCGGCATGTCCGCTATGATGACGCAGCTCTAACGGCGCGCGCAGCCAAAACCCACACAACGTTCCGCTAATGTTACATTTAGGTTCCTCTAGGAAACCATTGCATTAAGGTTCCGGCAACGGCCTGATTTCACTGAAATTCAGCGCGGGTTCCGGAACGTTCTGGAAGCTGTAAAGCAGAACGTTCCCTTATGGGTTTAGGAGAACTGACAGGGAACTTCAGACAAAGGGTTTATTTTTCATATGCGTGAAACATTCCAACACAAAAACAATGTTTTCAAAGGTTTTCTGTACGATTTCATATAATAGACGTGTGTACAGACAGAGAGAGAGATAAGGGTGGGGGGGGATTTCCACCTTTCCACGCCCAGATCATCTCCATTAGGTTCTCCGTTTAGTTCTTCAGTTCAGGAAAATCTGAGTTTGAACTGATTTTCTTACCTGAATTTTCCGTTCCACCTTAAATGGAGCAACAACATTGTGGTACCTATACAGTCGCCAGGATGCAACACCTGCACCATCTAAGGTGGAACGGAAAATGCCAATAGGCAGCCAACCTCAGCCTGGTGAGCTCTAATCTACTGATTTACCCTCCACACTACAGAGCATGCACAGAGCATTAGTACAGCACAGTGACTCAGTGTTTCAGAGCTTTTAGTGTGTTTTACTGTATTATTGTGTTAATTAAGTAGATATTCGACATAATATCACTATTTACCCCCTGATAAAGAGAACTGGGCTGTCACAATATAATTAATCGAATTTATGTAATAATAATAATTATATATATATATATATATATATATATACCCATATATTTGCCCATGTATAGTTCTGTTTGTTGGCTTCGTTTGAATCTCTGTGTTCATTGTATTCTGGTCTGTCATGTCTGAACCCCGTTTTCTCCGTGTTGGCTCTTTGACCCTGGACCGTTTTGACTATGACCCTGGATTTACCCATAATAAATCTCGCTTATCTCAGCACATGCGTCCGCCTCCTCACTCCCCGTTATATATATATATAAATGGTATCATTTAATGCTGCTTACCATTTCTGATCCAGAGACTTACGGTATCCTCCCTGTAGTTTTAACGCCGGTAGCGTTTTCTGATAAGAATAATTTTATTATCAAAACATCTACAGTTTTATGTCGTGGGTATCTATTAACACACACTACAGTAGGACATTTCCATAAGGTAACATACTTTGTCAGATCATGGGGTGCTGTGAAGATGAGCTGCTAAAAATGAGCTTTAAAATTTCAATTAAAATTCTTTTGTCTTTTCAATCGTTCCAACTGGCACTCTGTGTTTCACGGTGTTCAGCCATTTCTGGTGAGTGTTTGTGTTTTCATTTCTAAAAACTCATACCTGCTTGTTAAGCAGTGTGTAAACATGTGTCAAGTGTATCATGGTGTTTATAGCTTGTTTTAATTGTGATTCACTGCTGCCTCCCTTTCAACTTAATGCTGGTTAACTAGCTAGCATTAGCTAGCTAGCTAGCTTAGTCTAGTTGATTAATGAAGAAGGTCACAAATGGCTTAGAGTCATGGAGAATGGGTTAGTGTTTTAGTTGGATAATCATCAGTTGGTGTTCTGAGTGTGTTGACGTACTATTTTCACCTGTCACTTTCTCTACCGCACCTTCCACCCCACGACCCAGATATAAAAATAAGTTCTGGAGCATATTTGTAACAAATTAGTTTTATTATAAATATTTGTGCTGAATTATCCTTTTTAATTTCATCTTTGGGGGACATCTTCTGCACCAAGGACAGCATTCAAATTAGTCATAACTGAGTAGTGGGACATCTTCAGCACCAAGGACAGCGCTCAATCTAGTTTTGCTTTAATGAGAGAATGAATGAACTTTATTGTCATTGCACATTGTACTCGTACACTTGCAGAACATAGTACAAAATAAAATGAGATAAAATAATTTAAACACTATACAAATTTACGCTCAACAAAACATGGACAAAAAGCGCACATGACCCATCGAAGTTTGAATTTTTCAGTTATAAATTGCACTGGCCCATTTGAAATGAATTGTTAATTTGCATAGTCTGACATTGCCCCAGTCTGGAATTGCACCAAAACCTGATCAGTCACATGTTTGTATTAATCAGATCAGTCACATATTTGTGTTCAACAGAGCTGTGGCCCTGTTGTAAAACTGTCTTTTAGTCTGTTTGTCCTTGTTTTCATTTGTCTGTAACGTCTGGCAGACGGCATCAGTTCAAACATTCGGTACCCTGGGAGTGTGCTGTCTTTTTTCATCCTGTCTGCCCTTCTGACACAGCGGTTGCTGTAGAGTTCCTTAAGGGATGGTAGGGGATGTCCAATGATTTTTGGGCGTTGTTGATGACCCTTTTTAAGTCCTTTTTGTGTGCCATATTGCAACTGGAGAACCCCACAGAGATACAAGTCAGCACAATCTCCACGGAGCAGTGGTAGAAAACAGTCAGCAGTTCCTTCTTAAGATTGAGCCTCCTGAGGATCCTTAGGAATTGGAGACATTGCTGTGCCCTTTTCACAACCACTGAGGTGTTGGAACTCCATTAAAGGTCTGCGTCCATATGCACCCCCAGGAACTTGAAACTGGGTACCCTCTCCAGACACTCCCCATTTATCCAGATTGTCTGCAAATCGGACTTCCTCCTGCTGAAGTCTACAGTAACTTCTTTCATTTTAGAGGTGTTGATGACTAAGTTGTTGTCTGAACTCCAATCCACCAGCCTTTGGACCTCCTCCTGGTACGCTGTTTCGTTACCATCAGATATAAGTCCAATTAGGGTGGTGTGATCCACGAACTTAACTGTAACGTTGTCTGGATGGCTACTAACACAGTCATACGTGTACAGGGTATAGAGTAGTGGACTCAGCATGCAGCCCTGGGGATCCAGTGTTGAGTCTGAGAGCTGTGGAGAGATTTGGACCAAGTCTAACTCTCTGTACGCGATCTGAGAGGAAGTCTCTAATCCAGCAGCAGATGTTTTCTGAAAGACCAATGTCCAATAACTGTGAGTTTTTCTGGGTGTATGGTACTGAAAGCAGAGCTAAAGTCAAATCAAATCAAATCAAATCAAATCAAATTTATTTGTAGCGCTTTTTACAACGGATGTTGTCACAAAGCAGCTTTACAGAATTTCAGAAAAGAAAAAGTTTCAACAGGACTGTAAGAATGTACAGAAACCCCCCGGTGGGCAAGCCAGGGGCAACAGTGGCAAGGAAAAACTCCCTCAGAACTGAGGAAGAAACCTTGGGAGGAACCAGGCTCACCAGGGAGAACCCATCCTCCTCTGGTCAAACTACCTACAAGTGATTATATTACTAATATTAACAGCAGTAATATTGGTATTAGGAATAACTAGGAGTCTATGAGAACATCGGTGTAGGGTGGGCAGCTCATCCAAGGTAGGTGGTGGTAGCTGGGGGTGGGCAGCTGGTCTGAAGTGGGTAGCAGGAGGGCTCGGCAGTCAGTCGTCCTTCAGTGTCCAGCCGGACATGTGGGTGATTGTATACTCGGAAAAAAAGCAGGTAAATGGAATTAGTTTCATTCTATCCGTTTGTACATAAACAGGGAATGTAAACATTTCCAGAGTGTGGCTAACGACTCCGGCAGATCTGACTATGACAGCTTAACTAAAAGGAGAGAACCAGAAGGACACACAGACACGGCAGCACTCTGAAACAGTTCGGCATCCCTCCGCTCCACCATCCACAAACCTGAGTGACCGCGTGCGAGCAGCGGGACGACAGCACCACCAGGACGACTGTCCTAGCGATGCTGCCAATGTGTTGGCAATCTGAATTAATTATAACGCCGAGATTTTTTGCTGCTGATCCAGGTGTGGCTGGAAAGTCGGCGAGATTTAAGATTAAATCTGGTGATTTACTTCTTGCTAGTTTTGGACCAGAAGGAGAACCTCTGTTTTGTTACTGTTTAATAGGAGGAAGTTACGTGACATCCAGCCTTTCACGTCTTTTACACAGTCCTCCATTGTCTTTAACCTGTATTGGTCATCAGGTTTGGCTGATATGTACAGTTGAGTATCGTCTGCATAACAATGAAAGTTTACGCCATGGTTACTTATAACTGTGCCTAACGGTAACATGTATAGTGTAAATAGTAATGGTCCTAATATAGACCCCTGCGGAACTCCAAATCTCACTTTTGAGTAATTGGAAGATAAATTGTTTACCCTAACAAACTGATAACGTTCTGATAGGTAAGATCTGAGCTTTTGTGATATGAGTTCTGTTGGCTGCTTATTGCGTTATGCAGCTCGCCCAGAGCCCAGTTAGCATTAGCATTGTGTGGTATATGTGGCTATTACCCTGACAACACTGAAAGCGAGTTAAATAGACAGGTCTGCATTTGATGGTTACATATTACAAATTCGGGGAACAGTGGTTGTTTACCATTTTTACAAACGCTGTTGTTTGGGTAAATGCATAGACCTGAATCATGTAGCATGCAAACTCGATAGCCGAATCTGTTATGGTTGGCTGCAGCCAGGTCTCTGTAATAAATAACTGCAGTTACAAAGACATTTGTTATCTGCAAATTGTAGCCTCATTTCATCAGTTTTGTTCGTTATGTATCTGGCATTTGTGAGGAAAATGCTGGGAAGCGGTAGTTTAAACGGTTGCCTCTTTAGCCACGTTAGCGTGCCGGCCCTGCAGCCTCGCTTTTGATTCCTTTGTCTATGTTTCCTCTTGGGCTTTTCGCTGGGAAAACAATCAATGGAGACTCCAGAGTGCTGGGTGTGCTCATAACACACTGGGTGATCTTCAGCACCAAGAACAGCACTCAAATTAGTCATAACAGACTAGAGAGACATCTTCACATTTCTCATAACAGAGTAGGGGGGCATCTTCACACTTGTCATAACAGAGTAGGGGGGCATCTTCACACTTGTCATAACAGAGTAGGGGGACGTCTTCAAACTAGTCATAACAGAGTAGGGGGACGTCTTCAAACTAGTCATAACAGAGTAGGGGAACATCTCCACACTAGTCATAACAGAGTAGGGGGACATCACACTAGTCATAACAGAGTAGGGGGGCATCTTCACACTTGTCATAACAGAGTAGAGGGACGTATTTAAACTAGTCATAACAGAGTAGGGGAACATCTCCACACTAGTCATAACAGAGTAGGGGGACGTCTTCAAACTAGTCATAACAGAGTAGTGGAACATCTCCACACTAGTCATAACAGAGTAGGGGGACATCACACTAGTCATAACAGAGTAGGGGGACATCTCCACACTAGTCATGACAGAGTAGGGGAACATCTCCACACTAGTCATAGCAGAGTAGGGGAACATCTCCAAACTAGTCATAACAGAGTAGGGGGACATCTCCACACTAGTCATAACAGAGTAGGGGAACATCTCCACACTAGTCATAGCAGAGTAGGGGAACATCTTCAAACTAGTCATAACATTCTAGGGGGGCATCTTCACACCTGTCATAACAGTAGAGGGACATCTTCACACTTGTCATAACAGAGTAGAGGGACATCTCCACACTAGTCATAGCAGAGTAGGGGGATATCTCTACACTTTTCATAACAGAGTAGGGGGATATCTTCACACCTGTCATAACAGTAGAGGGACATCTCCACACTAGTCATAACAGAGTAGGGGGACATCTTCACACTTGTCATAACAGAGTAGGGGGACATCCTCAAAATAGTCATAACAGAGTAGGGGGATATCTCCACACTAGTCATACCAGAGTAGGGGGACATAATTGCTAAATTTCCTTTGGGATCAATAAAGTATCTATCTATCTATCTATCTATCTATCTATCTATCTATCTATCTATCTATCTATCTAACAGAGTAGGGGGACATCTCTACACTAGTCATAGCAGAGTAGGGGAACATCTCCAAACTAGTCATAACAGAGTAGGGGGATATCTCCACACTAGTCATACCAGAGTAGGGGGACATAATTGCTAAATTTCCTTTGGGATCAATAAAGTATCTATCTATCTATCTATCTATCTATCTATCTATCTATCTATCTATCTATCTATCTATCTAACAGAGTAGGGGGACATCTCTACACTAGTCATAAAAGAGTAGGGGGACATCTTCAAACTAGTCATAACATAGTAGGGGGACATCTTCAAACTCGTCATAATGGCGACATCTTTATACTTATCATAACAGAGTAGGGGACGTATTCAAACTAGTCATAACAGAGTAGGGGACCTTCAGCACCAAGGACAGTGCTCAGACTAGTTTTGCCGGTGTCTTCTCTTGTCAGGCGGTGAATTACTATACCAAATTTGCATTTATTAAACCTACTTCATGCTTTATTTGTATGTGGCTTGCCTAGTGAGTGGCTGCAATGTGTGATGCGCTACACAGTGAAAAAAAGAAAATTAAACAATGATAAAACAGTCTATGGTAGGGTCATTCAGTAAGTAATGTAGTCATGCATTTATACATTAGTTTAATGTTGAGTTATTAGGGATATCAGAATTCTTCCGTTGGTTAAATAATGTCTAATGCTTGTTTTATAATGAGGATATTGTTGGTCGGTGGAAGGAGCACTTTGAGGAACTCCTTAATCCGGGAGACATGCCTCCATCACAGGAGTCAGGGCCAGAGGCTTCTGGTGGGTCAAGTTCCATTTCCCTGGTGGAGGACACTGAGGTAGTTGGCAAACTGCTCAGTGGCAAGGCACTGGGGGTGGATGAAATTCGTCTGGAGATGCTTAAGGCTGTCGTGGCTAACATGCCTCTGCAGTATTGCATGGACCTCGGGAACAGTACCCTTGGACTTGCAGACCAGGGTGCCGGTCCCTATTTTTAATAAAGGGGAAGGTTTAAGTACATAAATAAAATTAAGCTATAAGCACAACACACACTAACACACCACAACTACGTCAGTGTTACTGCAGAGCTGAGAATGACCCACCACCAAAATAGTACCTGCTCTGTGAGGGTCCATGGGGGTCCTGACCACTGAAGAACAGGGTAACAGAGTATCAGAGAAACAGATGGACTACAGTCTGTAACTGTAGAACTACAGATTGCAGCTATACAGTAAGTGGAGCTGATAAAGTGGACAGTGAGCGCAGAAACGAAGAGGTGGTCAGAATATTATGCCTCATCGATACTTCTGGAGTTCTCTAACTGTAGCATCATACTGAAATTCAACAATAACTTTTTCTTCTTTATTAGAGGTAGTTACTTCAATGAGTCTTTTACAGATCCAAATTCCTTCAAAAGTAATTTTAAAGCTATAAAAAAGTTGCATTAGAAATGATTAACAAGTGTGTATACACAACAGTGGCTATCAATCTAAAGAGGGTCTAGAAAGAGCTTTAGAAAACTTCGTACAACACAAAAATAACCAAAACATAAAAAGGTACATGAGGAATGAAAGTGGTGCAGATGTTGAACTTTTATTTTCATTTTATTGTCAGAACATCTGATGTTGTTTAGATGTAGGTGATTTCTTATTTATTGATCTTTGTGTCTTTTTAGGATTCCTGTTGATATAGTTGAGCGATGCAGTCCTGTAGCTCTGCTCACTGTGTCCTGATCTTACTGATCTTCACATTCACTGCTGGTAAGTTCTGGCTGATTCCAGTTAGTTTAGTTCTGAAAAGCTCACTTTGGGTCAATGGCTGTGTTTACATGCAAAGCTTTTTGCCAATCTAATTGAATACAATCTGATTACAGATTCAGAATGAGGTGTTTATTCTCACTCTATTCAACAATTTGATGGAAAATCTTCGTTTACATGCTCACTACAAGTAATCCGATGCAAAATGACACACATGCGTGAAGTAGCGCTTAGAGTAAACGTTACCATGACAGCGAACATCACGTGAGGTCCAGTCAGCGAGTTTGCAGTTGGCACGCTTGTGGTTTTAATTGCTTTAAACTGATGTCAAACGTCCTTCACATGTCCTTATTAAAGAAGGCCGAGAGGAAGACGTCGTGTTCTGAGACACATAAGCTGGACGTCCGTCCCACCGCCGTCTTTTAAAGATCAGAGCATGAACTTCGTCTCCTCTGACGACCACTTTCTGCTCCGCCATGTTGAACGGTATAAACTCTCACTATGACGCGACGCACATGCAGGACAGACTTAAACTTTCCGATAGGGAATGTAATCGGATACAGGCGTTTCCACGGATAATATTCTGTTCAATGGATTATTTAGAGGTTTAGCCACCTCGTTCAATCAGATAGAAATTGTATTACGAATGGCTTCAATCGGAATAGACTATTCCGATTGAGGTGTTTACATGGATGTAATATTATGTAATAATATGATATTCTATTCCGATTATTAATGGATTATTAAGATGCATGTAAACTTGGCTAATGACAGGTTTAGAATTTGATGTTGTCCTGCAGTCACTCTTTTGTCCAGGATCTGAACAAATAGGCTGTAGCTCAAATATTATTTTATAGAGGTTATCTTCTGAAGAGTAGGTCAGATGAGGATCCATAACCCATATCACACAACCTGAAAAGCTACCTACTAATGCTCTATAGTTCTCATGTTGGACTCTTCAGAGTTTTCTCTCTAATGGCCCCTCCATCTTCTAGGCTTTCATTAATGACACTTTGTGAGCCATGATTGGTCAATTCATTGTCTCTTACATCAACAATATTTTGTAGGGGTTGGCTCTGACCAAAACATCATCAACCAATCACAGACTATCTGTCCATTCAGACTCACCTAATCAGTGATTCTATCCCATTTTTTTCATCAAAGTCTTTAACTCTGGTTTTTACCACAAGCATCTACTTCACACCATTAAACTATTACATTTATATATTATAAATCAGTTTTTTCTACAGACGGTAACAATAATTATCCAATAATCTAACTTAACCATTTCTTAAACTGTTACAAACCCAATTCTTGACTCTCCTTTTCTTATTCTCTTTTTCAGTGTATGTGTCAGCTGTTCCCCCAGTGAAGGTGAAGCTTAATGAGACGGCTACTCTGCCCTGCTATGAGAGCTGTGCTGGTGTTGTCAGATGGACTGTATCCCATAAACCCAGAGATGTTCTAGCTGAGTGTGATCAGACTTCATGCAGATCAGTGAAGGAGGGATATCAGATGATCCATGATCAGTACCTGAAGGGGAATCTGTCTCTCATCATCACTAATGCTGACCTCAGTAAGAGCAGTACATACACGTGTGAGTGCGGCAAATCAGAGATCTGTGATGTGTACCTTCAGGTTGAGGGTAGGTGTTTCTGTTTTCTTCACTGACTGTTATTAACAGAACTTCAGTGATTTAGATGCAGTGCTATATTTATAATCTAATAAAGTTCTTGTTTGCTGTTTTTTCTCTCTCACTGTTCCTGAATATTGGATCCAGAGAAAGGAACTGAAAACAGCAGAAACAGTGAGGGAATGTCCCATGGTAAGATCTGTTCCTTAAAGAATGACTAACAGGGCCACTTCTAGCCTTTTGGGGGCTCTAAGTAGGATTTTTTTGTGGGGTCTCATCTTGCTAACTGATGCACTGTAAAATGATTACAGCAGCAGTATTTCTGATTGCTGAATGCTAGTTTTGGTTCTAATAGGTTAGAACTTAAACTACAGCTAACATTTTTGGTCCAGTATTTCTCGATTTGTAAAGCTTTTCACAGCACATCTTATTTCCTGAACTGTACACTCTTGGTTTCTAGCTGATTCTACTTCATTTAGTTGTTCCAAAAACTCACTTAGGATCAACATCATGTAGGGACTCTGATGTTCAGATAAATTTATTCATTGATTCTAAAACACGAAGGAAATTAAATTATGTAGCAGTAATGTAGCAGCAATAATAATTCAAGACAACAACACACAAAACACCATCAAAATAAAATACATGAATATAAAAATCTATGTATAAGTGTAAAGTAAGTGGTCTGAACAGGAATGAGACCATGAGAATCTAAATGTAAACCAAGTGGCCAAGAGGGCAAACTGCAGCAGCACCTTGATTTTGAAGCAATACTGATAATAGCAGCAGACTGTAGCAGTCTTAAGGCATGTTGGCACAATCTTCTGGGAAAATGGGATGTTAAAGATGTCAGTAAGCACCTCTGAGAGCTGGTATGCGCAGTCCTTAAGGATTTTGTCCAGGTCTGCAACCCTGCGGTGGATGAGTTTCTGCAGAGACCTCCTCACATCAACTGCAGGCACTCTGAGGGCGAGCTCACCTGGTGGGCCATGAGCCAGGAGAGGTGTTGAGATCCTCAATATGAGCATAAAAAGTGTTAAGGGCATCAGGAAAAGGTGGCTTCCTGGGGCATTTCATGTCTCTTCTGGTGTAGTCTGTGATGATCGTGATGCCCCTCCATGTTCAGCCAGGTCTCCATCAGGAGTAGAAACACAACAGTTCCTCAGTTCCTGGTGAACGGTCAATCTCAGTCAAGCAAGATCTGCTTTGTTATCCAGTGAGCAAATACTGGCCAGAAAGAGTGATGGAATAGCTGGCCTATGCTGTTAGACATTAGCTTAGCTAGCAGACCGACCTGCTTGCCCCTCTTCTGCCTTCATGCACACCATGGCCTTTTGCCTTTGAGCTGGTGTAGTCTGCTATGACACTCTGCATTCTGCTGAGTGCCATATGGGCTCAATAAGATGAGCCAAAATTAATGACTCACAATTTAATCACGATGGATGAAAATATTATCAGGGATGCATCAGGATTTATAGACCGTATAGACCAGTTTCCCAAACCCAGTTTAATCCTAAGACTAGACTGAAAAGAAAGTCCCAGTGGTCCTTTTCCATTCATACTGGAATTTATCCCATCTTCAGTGTTAAGCAGGCTGAGCCGGAGAATCTGAACACAAAGCACCACCTTGTTTAATTATTTCTGCTTCCAGTTTTACAATATTAATGATCAGTGATTAATATTGATATTGCAGAATATTTGTTATTATTTAAGATTGGGGGTATTAAGCTGTAGGAGGCTGTAGATGGCAGGAATGTTTTAGATGTTAATTTTAACTTGTTACTAAACTAGTTCTTAACTTTCCTTTTCTTATTCTCTTTGTGTTTCTGCCTAAATCACATTCTTCAGTGAAGGTGAAGCTTCATGACTCTGCTACTCTGCGCTGCTCTGAGAGATGTTCTGGTTTAGCGAGATGGACTGTGTTCCATAAACCCAGAGATGCTCTGGCTGAGTGTGATCAGACTTCATGTAGATCAGTGAAGGAGGGATATCAGATGATCCATGATCAGTACCTGAAGGGAGATCTCTCTCTCACCATCACTGACACCGATTTCAGCAAGAGAACCTCATACACGTGTGACTGTGATGGTAAAGATCTCTGTGACGTGGCCCTGAAGATTGAAAGTAAGTGTCTGTCTGTTTCCTTCACTGAGCTTTACTGCCTGAACTCCAATGATTTGAGTTCTGTGTTTAGTGTCAGACCTGCAGTCAATAAATGACATTCCTGATTGTTTTTCTCCTCAGCTGTGAATACTCTAGTTCAAATAAAGGCCGGTGAATCTCTGGTGCTGAATTTGGACATATTAGATCCGTTGGAGGTGATTTACGACTGCAGAGGAACATCTGGAACATTCAGTGGTCAGATCTGTACAGTGGATGGACAATCACTAGAGTGTAAACCTGAATATAAACACAGAATGTCTAAACTAACATCTAATCTAGAGCTGAGAGAAATGAAGCCGCCTGATAGTGGAGTTTACACTATTCGGGACATCAAGACTAAAGAGGACATTCACGTCTATTCAGTGATTGTCCAAGGTATGAATTTACTGGGACTTCTGTATTTTATTTTATGCAGATATGCTGATGGGTATAAAAGTTGATAAAGTTTGTTTATGAAGGGTAAAAATTCTTTAAACCTATATTATTCATACTGTATTCTGCCCTCACTTGAAAACCCTGCTTCTTCAGCAGATAGAGAACTTGTCCAAACACTCTTGAGGTTTAAAGGGATTTATTTGCTGTCACCACTCAGTGGAAGAGTGCGCCAGGAACTCAGTAAAACTAAACACAAAATGGTTCAAATGAACATACACTAGTGCAAATAGATCCTGCACAACTCAGCTGCCTTGCTCACGATGTTATGAACCTTTAGCATGATAGTATTGCGTCTGCTTACAGACGATGCTTGGATGAATGATTGTATGCAGGATGGAAGGAGATGCTCATCAGAACAGTAAGCTGTGCAATGCCATGTTCACACTGTGCTCTGCTGCCATTGAAGAAACAGGAAATTTCATGACCTAGTGGCAAGTAGTACTTGTAATTAGTAATTGTGCCACCTAGTGGCAAAAGGTAATATCAATACAATAAAAACACAACAGCAAAAAAAAAAAAAAAGCCAGAACACACTGGTTTAAACATCGGGTTTTACTCCCATTGCTGCTATTCAGCGTTGTTCTTGTGTGTGTGTGTGTGTGTGTGTGTGTGTGTGTGTGTGTCTTTAGATAATATCATATGTTATATTGATGTTCATATTTGTATGCTTATTTGTACAGTGTGTTATTTTCTCTTCCTGGTTCTGTATATTCTTTACCAGCATAATTCAAACATTTAAAAATAAGAACTGTAAATGCTAATAAGCCCCGGAAATAGTAACATACATTCAGTTCTGTACTGTAATACACTGTAAATAATAATGAGGAGATTAAAGCTGTGTGTGGTGTGTAGGAGCTCCACAGCAGACTGTGTGTAATAAATGATGATTAATCAGGTTTAATGTGGTCAGTGTGAGGGCAGTTCTGTACTGTAATACACTGTAAATAATAATGAGGAGATTAAAGCTGTGTGTGGTGTGTAGGAGCTCCACAGCAGACTGTGTGTAATAAATGATGATTAATCAGGTTTAATGTGGTCAGTGTGAGGGCAGTTCTGTACTGTAATACACTGTAAATAATAATGAGGAGATTAAAGCTGTGTGTGGTGTGTAGGAGCTCCACAGCAGACTGTGTGTAATAAATGATGATTAATCAGGTTTAATGTGGTCAGTGTGAGGGCAGTTCAGTACTGTAATACACTGTAAATAATAATGAGGAGATTAAAGCTGTGTGTGGTGTGTAGGAGCTCCACAGCAGACTGTGTGTAATAAATGATGATTAATCAGGTTTAATGTGGTCAGTGTGAGGGCAGTTCTGTACTGTAATACACTGTAAATAATAATGAGGAGATTAAAGCTGTGTGTGGTGTGTAGGAGCTCCACAGCAGACTGTGTGTAATAAATGATGATTAATCAGGTTTAATGTGGTCAGTGTGAGGGCAGTTCTGTACTGTAATACACTGTAAATAATAATGAGGAGATTAAAGCTGTGTGTGGTGTGTAGGAGCTCCACAGCAGACTGTGTGTAATAAATGATGATTAATCAGGTTTAATGTGGTCAGTGTGAGGGCAGTTCTGTACTGTAATACACTGTAAATAATAATGAGGAGATTAAAGCTGTGTGTGGTGTGTAGGAGCTCCACAGCAGACTGTGTGTAATAAATGATGATTAATCAGGTTTAATGTGGTCAGTGTGAGGGCAGTTCTGTACTGTAATACACTGTAAATAATAATGAGGAGATTAAAGCTGTGTGTGGTGTGTAGGAGCTCCACAGCAGACTGTGTGTAATAAATGATGATTAATCAGGTTTAATGTGGTCAGTGTGAGGGCAGTTCTGTACTGTAATACACTGTAAATAATAATGAGGAGATTAAAGCTGTGTGTGGTGTGTAGGAGCTCCACAGGCGTCTGTGTGTAATAAATGATGATTAATCAGGTTTAATGTGGTCAGTGTGAGGGCAGTTCTGTACTGTAATACACTGTAAATAATAATGAGGAGATTAAAGCTGTGTGTGGTGTGTAGGAGCTCCACAGCAGACTGTGTGTAATAAATGATGATTAATCAGGTTTAATGTGGTCAGTGTGAGGGCAGTTCTGTACTGTAATACACTGTAAATAATAATGAGGAGATTAAAGCTGTGTGTGGTGTGTAGGAGCTCCACAGCAGACTGTGTGTAATAAATGATGATTAATCAGGTTTAATGTGGTCAGTGTGAGGGCAGTTCTGTACTGTAATACACTGTAAATAATAATGAGGAGATTAAAGCTGTGTGTGGTGTGTAGGAGCTCCACAGCAGACTGTGTGTAATAAATGATGATTAATCAGGTTTAATGTGGTCAGTGTGAGGGCAGTTCTGTACTGTAATACACTGTAAATAATAATGAGGAGATTAAAGCTGTGTGTGGTGTGTAGGAGCTCCACAGCAGACTGTGTGTAATAAATGATGATTAATCAGGTTTAATGTGGTCAGTGTGAGGGCAGTTCTGTACTGTAATACACTGTAAATAATAATGAGGAGATTAAAGCTGTGTGTGGTGTGTAGGAGCTCCACAGCAGACTGTGTGTAATAAATGATGATTAATCAGGTTTAATGTGGTCAGTGTGAGGGCAGTTCTGTACTGTAATACACTGTAAATAATAATGAGGAGATTAAAGCTGTGTGTGGTGTGTAGGAGCTCCACAGCAGACTGTGTGTAATAAATGATGATTAATCAGGTTTAATGTGGTCAGTGTGAGGGCAGTTCTGTACTGTAATACACTGTAAATAATAATGAGGAGATTAAAGCTGTGTGTGGTGTGTAGGAGCTCCACAGCAGACTGTGTGTAATAAATGATGATTAATCAGGTTTAATGTGGTCAGTGTGAGGGCAGTTCTGTACTGTAATACACTGTAAATAATAATGAGGAGATTAAAGCTGTGTGTGGTGTGTAGGAGCTCCACAGCAGACTGTGTGTAATAAATGATGATTAATCAGGTTTAATGTGGTCAGTGTGAGGGCAGTTCTGTACTGTAATACACTGTAAATAATAATGAGGAGATTAAAGCTGTGTGTGGTGTGTAGGAGCTCCACAGCAGACTGTGTGTAATAAATGATGATTAATCAGGTTTAATGTGGTCAGTGTGAGGGCAGTTCTGTACTGTAATACACTGTAAATAATAATGAGGAGATTAAAGCTGTGTGTGGTGTGTAGGAGCTCCACAGCAGACTGTGTGTAATAAATGATGATTAATCAGGTTTAATGTGGTCAGTGTGAGGGCAGTTCTGTACTGTAATACACTGTAAATAATAATGAGGAGATTAAAGCTGTGTGTGGTGTGTAGGAGCTCCACAGCAGACTGTGTGTAATAAATGATGATTAATCAGGTTTAATGTGGTCAGTGTGAGGGCAGCTTCTGTACTGTAATACACTGTAAATAATAATGAGGAGATTAAAGCTGTGTGTGGTGTGTAGGAGCTCCACAGCAGACTGTGTGTAATAAATGATGATTAATCAGGTTTAATGTGGTCAGTGTGAGGGCAGTTCTGTACTGTAATACACTGTAAATAATAATGAGGAGATTAAAGCTGTGTGTGGTGTGTAGGAGCTCCACAGCAGACTGTGTGTAATAAATGATGATTAATCAGGTTTAATGTGGTCAGTGTGAGGGCAGTTCTGTACTGTAATACACTGTAAATAATAATGAGGAGATTAAAGCTGTGTGTGGTGTGTAGGAGCTCCACAGCAGACTGTGTGTAATAAATGATGATTAATCAGGTTTAATGTGGTCAGTGTGAGGGCAGTTCTGTACTGTAATACACTGTAAATAATAATGAGGAGATTAAAGCTGTGTGTGGTGTGTAGGAGCTCCACAGCAGACTGTGTGTAATAAATGATGATTAATCAGGTTTAATGTGGTCAGTGTGAGGGCAGTTCTGTACTGTAATACACTGTAAATAATAATGAGGAGATTAAAGCTGTGTGTGGTGTGTAGGAGCTCCACAGCAGACTGTGTGTAATAAATGATGATTAATCAGGTTTAATGTGGTCAGTGTGAGGGCAGTTCTGTACTGTAATACACTGTAAATAATAATGAGGAGATTAAAGCTGTGTGTGGTGTGTAGGAGCTCCACAGCAGACTGTGTGTAATAAATGATGATTAATCAGGTTTAATGTGGTCAGTGTGAGGGCAGTTCTGTACTGTAATACACTGTAAATAATAATGAGGAGATTAAAGCTGTGTGTGGTGTGTAGGAGCTCCACAGCAGACTGTGTGTAATAAATGATGATTAATCAGGTTTAATGTGGTCAGTGTGAGGGCAGTTCTGTACTGTAATACACTGTAAATAATAATGAGGAGATTAAAGCTGTGTGTGGTGTGTAGGAGCTCCACAGCAGACTGTGTGTAATAAATGATGATTAATCAGGTTTAATGTGG
Organism: Pygocentrus nattereri; assembly: GCF_015220715.1. Lineage (NCBI taxonomy): Eukaryota > Metazoa > Chordata > Actinopteri > Characiformes > Serrasalmidae > Pygocentrus > Pygocentrus nattereri. Next base: position 36,023,139 of record NC_051230.1, read on the forward strand.
TCAGTGTGAGGGCAGTTCTGTACTGTAATACACTGTAAATAATAATGAGGAGATTAAAGCTGTGTGTGGTGTGTTGTGTAGGAGCTCCACAGGCGTCTGTTCCAGGGTGGGCGACTGCTCTGATACTTCTCACAGTGGCTGCGGTGGTGATTCTGGTGTTGGTGTTGGTGTTTTTTATGCGGAGCCACAATCAGAGCATCAGAAGTATAAAGTCAGAACAGCTCCTCAAGAGGTCTGTGTAGATGGTTGAAATTCACCCTTTCCCTCGTTATGCATGTCTCTCTCTCTTTCTCTCTCCTGAAATCTGGATGAATGTTCTGCAGAGTGTGATCAGCATCAGATTACAGGTTTCTGACTGTGTGATGTTGATTAAGTTTAACTGTTGATTCTTCAGTGAATTTTTTACAGTGCACACTAGGAAATATCAAGTGTTTGAAAATCTGAAAATCATTTCCTGACCTCTTTCTCTCATTACTTTAATTACAGGGAGCAGATTAACTGCATAGAAAAGACCCTCACAGACAGACTTGCTTTTCTGGAGAGCACTGTGTGAGTACACCGAGCACACTCAGCATCTTTATTGGAGCTTTGAACCTTCAGCGTGAATCCTGAGTTGAGCTTCAGAGATATCAGGCTAGACGATCCACAAAGATTCAATGGTTCAGAACAGAGGAATCAAACTGGGCTCCTTCCAGACCACAGCTCTGCAGAGTTTAGTGTTCCTCCTCATTAAACCATTAAACACACCTGATCCACCTGCTCAGCTCATCAACAAGTGCTTCTTCAGCTGAATTCAGAGAGCGAGAAGATGGAAAACACTGATCTCTGCAGAGCTGAGAACCTGAAGAATCCAGTTTACAGAACATCTTCTCTCTTTGACACAAAGCTCTACAACGTGTATGAGGAGCTTCACCACCACAACTACAATCAAATCCTAAACCCCAAATCCTGTAATACAGACAAAGACCGAGCTTAACATGAGCTTAAACATTAGCACAGGACTAAGATCAGGACTGAAATCTGGCTGAATGTTCTGCAGAGTGTGATCAGCATCAGATTACAGGTTTCTGACTGTGTGATGTTGATTAAGTTTAACTGTTGATTCTTCAGTGAATTTTTTACAGTGCACACTAGGAAATATCAAGTGTTCATTTCCTGACTTCTTTCTCTCGGTCCTTTAATTACAGGAAGCAGAACAGTGAGCAGAACAGTGAGCAGATTAACTGCATAGAAAAGACCCTCAAAGAGAAACTTGCTTCTTTGGAGAGGACTGTGTGAGTACACCGAGCACACTCAGCGTCTTTATTGGTGCTTTGAACGTTCAGAGTGAATCCTGAGTTGAGCTTCAGTGATTTCAGGCTAGACGATTCACAAAAGGTTCAGTGGTTCAGAACAGAGATATCAAACTGGGCTCCTTCCAGACCACAGCTCTGCAGAGCTTAGCGTTCCTCCTTATTGAACACACCTGAGCAGCTCATTAACAAGTTCTTCATCAACGGGATTCAGAGAGTTAGAAGATGGAAAACACTGATCTCTGCAGAGCTGAGAACCTTAAGGAATCCAGTTTATAGATCATCTTCTCTCTTTGACATAAAGCTCTACAACATGTATGAGGAGCTTCATCACCACAACTACAATCAAATCCTAAACCCCAAATTCTGTAATACAGATAAAGACAGAGCTGAACATGAGCTTAAACATTAGCACAGGACTAAGATCAGGACTGAAATCTGGATGAATGTTCTGCAGAGTGTGATCAGCATCAGATTACAGGTTTCTGACTGTGTGATGTTGATTAAGTTTAACTGTTGATTCTTCAGTGAATTTTTTACAGTGCACACTAGAAAATATCAAGTGTTGAAAATGTGAAAATCATTTCCTGACCTCTTTCTCTCATTACTTTAATTACAGGGGGCAGATTAACTTCATAGAACAGACCCTCACAGACAGACTTGCTTTTCTGGAGAGCACTGGGTGAGTACACCGAGAACACTCAGCGTCTTTATTGGAGCATTGAACATTCAGAGTGAATCCTGAGTTGAGCTTCAGAAACGATTCACAAAGATTCAATGGTTCAGATCAGAGGAATCAAACTGGGCTCCTTCCAGACCACAGCTCTGCAGAGTTTAGTGTTCCTCCTCATTAAAGACACCTGATCCACCTGCTCAGCTCATCAACAAGTCCTACTTCAGCTGAATTCAGAGAGCTTAATCAGAAGGATGAGTACTCTGAAAGACCCTGACCCCCAATGTTAAGTAGGGTGGAGGGTCTGTGATGTTGAGGGGCTGTTTTTCCTCCATTTTCCTTAAGAACCTTGTTAGAGAACACAGCATCAAGGACTCCATGGAATACCAGAAGATTCTGAATCAAACTCTACCTGCTTGGATCAAGAACCTAAAAATAAGTCGTCATTTGATCCTCCAGAAGAACAATAATTAAAAACATATGTCCAACACAAAAAAGGTTTACTGAACTCAAAATGAAGCTTCTGCCCTGAACATCTCAGTCCCCAGATCTAAACCCCATAGAAAACCTGTGAGCTGAGCTAAAGAGAGAGAGGGGCTAGGACCCTGGAAGATCTGGAGAGACTCTGAAATGAGGACTGGTCTCAAATTCCCTGCTCTGGGTTCTCCCACCTTAGAAGATGATGATGTAGGAGAATAAGTGCTGTTTCATTTGCTAAGCATTGGATGCAGGGCTGTGAATAATTATGACATGTAGTTTGTTTGAAAAACTGCTTCTTGATGGATTTACCTACTTCATTTAAAGTGCCCTGACAGTCTGTGGCGGCACACTGAATTAAGAGCTAGAGCAGGAGTCGCATCCCGAAATGTTAATAAGAGTCATTTTGTCCTTTCAGTAAAAATCAAACCACCTTGGGAACCACAACATTTTGAGTCCATTTTACTATCTTGGCTGCTCATGTGTCTCAGTACGTGCTAATGTTCTACTGTAGGCTAAAAATACAATACAAACGAAAACACAGACTCACTTTGCTCTGCTTTAGGCTTCAGCTCAGCTACAGCTGCTTTTCTCACATCTCCAGCTGGAAACTTTTCCACAACAGTAGATCAGTTTCTTGTAAAATGTCTCTCAATGTTCTACTTTTTACGAGGCTGAAGTCAGTTTCTCGCTCTCCAGCTCCTTATTCATATTTTTCTGTTCCACCTTAAATGGTGCCTGAGGCGCCAGAGTGTAAACTGCTGCACCGTTTAAGGTGGAACAGGACAATTTGAAGGAGAAGCTGGAGAACAAGAAACTGACTTCAGCTTCACAAGTTTTTTAACTGTTTGACAGTTTATTGTTGCAGATTAAACACATCAGGAAACCAGCTAGAGGGTTTATAAATGTAAATAAGTCCATTCGTCTCCAAATTATTGACGTTCATTTGAAATCTCTATCTTTGCCTTTTCGTTAGCTGCTAGCTTGGTGAACTAGCAGTTATTTGCTACAATATCTCAGGCGTTTAAGATCATTTATTGTTAAAACTGTGTTTGAACGATCAGCCGAGCTTTATTTTACTGCAAATGAGGATTATTTTATTTTACCTAGAAATTTAACTCTGATGTGAAGCCACACCAGGCCAGTAAAGCAGCAACAGGTCTCCGACCCCTGCGCTAGTGTATGGAAGCACTGTGGACCATATTACGTTTCCACCCATTTTCCACCTGGTTGTAGTTGCTGCCAACCAGAGGACCATCGATCAAGCGATGTCAAAACTTTCACCTAACTCAAGTAAGGCAGCGAACAGTAAGGCAGTGAATAGTAAGGCAGTGAATATTAGGCAGTGAATAGTAAGGCAGCGAATAGTAAGGCAGTGAATAGTAAGGCAGCGAATAGTAAGGCAGTGAATAGTAAGGCAGTGAATAGTAAGGCAGTGAATAGTAAGGCAGCGAATAGTAAGGCAGTGAATAGTAAGGCAGCGAATAGTAAGGCAGTGAATAGTAAGGCAGTGAATAGTAAGGCAGTGAATAGTAAGGCAGCGAATAGTAAGGCAGTGAATAGTAAGGCAGCGAATAGTAAGGCAGCGAATAGTAAGGCAGTGAATAGTAAGGCAGCGAATAGTAAGGCAGTGAATAGTAAGGCAGTGAATAGTAAGGCAGCGAATAGTAAGGCAGTGAATAGTAAGGCAGCGAATAGTAAGGCAGCGAATAGTAAGGCAGTGAATAGTAAGGCAGTGAATAGTAAGGCAGTGAATAGTAAGGCAGCGAATAGTAAGGCAGTGAATAGTAAGGCAGTGAATAGTAAGGCAGTGAATAGTAAGGCAGCGAATAGTAAGGCAGCGAATAGTAAGGCAGTGAATAGTAAGGCAGTGAATAGTAAGGCAGCGAATAGTAAGGCAGTGAATAGTAAGGCAGTGAATAGTAAGGCAGCGAATAGTAAGGCAGTGAATAGTAAGGCAGCGAATAGTAAGGCAGCGAATAGTAAGGCAGTGAATAGTAAGGCAGCGAATATTAAGGCAGCTGCCCACAGAATGGAACACACTCAAAGACAGAGCTCAACATGAGGTTAAACATTAGCACAGGACTAAGATCAGGACTGAGATCTGGATGAATGTTCTGCAGAGTGTGATCAGCATCAGATTACAGGTTTCTGACTGTGTGATGTGATTAAGGTTTTTTTTTTTTTGAATACTTTATTTTAGCTTATTTTGGTTGTATAATCAGTTCAAACAAACAAAAAAAATGTACATATCAGACAATCTAACCAACCCCCTCCTATCAAGCACATTAAAAAAAATAAAAATAAAATAATAAACCAACAGAATGCTATGATAATAATAATAAAAATAACAACAACAGTGACAGTAACATGTGCAGTAGCAGCATTGAAGAAGAGAAAGAGGAAAAAAAAAAAAAAAACGTCTTACATTTTCTTACATTTACTTACATTTGTGGTCTTACATTTACTTAAAATAACTGATTATTGGATTCCAAATATGGTTAATGTACTTCTGTGCACTTGGTCCACGGCTACATAAATGCTCCATAGAGGCAAAATGAAGCATCTCAGCTAGCCAATACTTGAACGATGGAGCTGAAGGCAATTTCTAATTTAAAAGGAGCAGCTTCTTAGCCACAATCATAGCAGCCATCACCACCTGTTGTATCTTGTAAGGGAAGGTGAATGATAATGCAGAACACCCGCATATTACCATTATTTGATCAAAGTCTAATTTTATTTCAAGGATTTTGGAAAGCCAATCAAAAATTCTTGACCAAAAGGTCTGCAACACAGGGCAGGTTATAAACAGATGAGTCCTCAATTTTGCATCTTTCACAAAGAGGTGAGATGGATTCAAAAATCTTATGTAATTTGGTCCTGGAGTAATGCAGCCGGTGAAGCCCCTTAAACTGAATCAGCCTGAGAATTTACAGAGCAGCATAATACCCGAGACAAGCTCTCCACCCACACCTCTTCTGTAATTTCGCTACCAGGTAGAAAAAAATGTTTACACATAATTGGGGTATAAACTGAAGTTAGTGGTGCATTAGTAAAGCATTTAATCTGGTTTAAGATCTTAAGTGAGTTTTTAATAATGAAATTGTTATTTATTAATGTATTGCTAGGTGACGCCTTAGAAAACAGAAAGACCGGTAAGGATGTCTTTGTAACTGATCCGGCCTCATATTTAACCCACAGTGGTGTAGAATCCAAAATGAGTCCCTCACGTGATCCCAGTGGCCAAAAGGAAATTGCTCTGGCGTTTGCAGCCCAGTAATAGTGTTTAAAGTTGGGCAGGCCTAGTCCACCATCGACTGAAGCTTTCTGTAAATGAATTTTGGAAATACGTGGGGTCTTCTGAGCCCAGACAAAGGATGAGACAATTGCATCCAGTTGTTGAAAAAAAGAGTTTGGGAGAAAAATAGGAAGATTTTGAAAAATATATAAAATTCTTGGGAGTGTAATCATTTTAACTGCATTTATTCTACCAATCAAAGACAAGGGGAGCAATTTCCACCTTTCAACGTCTGTTCTTAACTTTTCTAACGCAGCTTGAAAGTTTAGCCTAAATATTGTTTTTGGATCCCAGGAAATCTGAAGCCCAAGATAAGTTAAATGTTCCCTGGCCACCTTAAAGGGAAAAGAGGCCAAAGATTTGGATCAAAATTTTGAGAGAGTGGCATCAATTCGCTTTTATTCCAGTTAATTGTGTATCCTGACAGCTGACCAAATAATTTTAGATATTCCAGGAGACAGGGGATAGAAGATACAGGATCTGAGATGCATAGGAGCAGATCATCTGCATTAAGAATGACTAGAGCCTCCAAATCTCCCATTTTAATACCACAAATATTTGGATGTTTCCGTATTCCCACTGCAAGAGGCTCTAATGCAATATTGAAAGAAGTGGGGAGAGGGGATCCCTTGTCGAACACCACGCTGAAGTGAAAAAGGAGTTGAATGGTCAGCATTGGTTAAAATGGAAGATGATGGATGCAAATATATGGCCTTAACCAAATCAATAAAAAAGTCCCCAAATCCAAATCTCCTCAATGTATAAAGCATATAGGGCCATTCCACTTGGTCAAAGGCTTTTTGTGCATCAAGTGAAACAACAGCCGCAGTGGAATTGCTTTTTTGTGCCACATGCATGGCATTAAGAAGCAAACGCACATTACAAAAGGAAAATCTACCAGGAATAACCCTGTCTGATCAGGGTGAATGATCTCTGATATGTGTTTAGCTAATCGATTGGCCATTATCTTAGGTATTATTTTTGATCAAAATTAAGCAGGGCAATGGGTCTATATGAGGCGGGGTCTGTATCATCCTTCCCCTTTTTCAGCAAAAGACATATGTTGGCATGATATAAGGAATCAGGGAATTGTTTGTTTACAATAGATTCGTCATACATTCTCAGCAGAAACGGGCAGAGCTTGGAAGAAAAAAAATGTATAGAATTCACAGCCAAAACCTTCTGGCCCAGCTGCTTTACCAGAAGGGAAGCTTTTATGGCCTCAAGGATCTCAGACTGAGTAACAGGGGAATCCAGTGACTCTCTAGCTGAGTCAGAGAGTCTCGGCAAGGCAAGAAGAGTCCAGATCAGATTCTGAAGCCGAGAATTTGGCAGAGTACAATTCTGTGTAAAATCTCTAAATCTATTATTGATCTCCTTATGATCCGTAATTAAATCCCCTGATCTTGACTGAATCCTATGAATGACTTGTTTCGCACGAATTCCTCTAAGCTGCCTTGCAAAAGTCCCTCTGGTTTGTCTCCTAACTCGAACTGTTTCCTCTTAAGTTTAAGTAAAAGGTGTTCAACTCTCTGTCTGAGAATAGTATTATATTCATACCTACGTTGTAAAATTTTATTATAATCTGAAATTGAAAGGGAAGACTTATATTTCTGTTCTGTTATTTTTAGCATATTCTCAATTTCGAACAAGTCTCTGATTCATTTCTTTTTTCTTTGAGGATTCGAATGCCAAAATATAGCCACGTACAACAACTTTGAGCGTTTCCCAGAGAGTGGAGTCTGATACATCGGCTGTGTCGTTTAAATTCTGCAAATTCTGCAAACTTTACCTTCATGTAATTGACAAAGGCAGGATCTGATAAAAGATTAGGATTAAATTGCCATGCATACGCTGGTTTGGAGACAATGTTCTGAAGCTCACATGTAATTTGGGCTGTGATCGGATATTAATATATTATGATATTTAACATTGCAAACTTTGGATACTAACTCAGAGACACAAGGAAGTAATCAATCCTTGTATAAGACTTATGTACATGTGAGTAATATGAAAAGTCCCTGCCAGTTGGATGACATAGCCTCCAGATATCCACCATGTTCCCTGCTTTGAGTAGATTATTAAGAGTTTGTACTGTGGCCAACGTGGGTGGAGTCTTAGTAGAGAGTCTATCCAGATATGGATCTAAATAGCAGTTGAAATCACCCCCCATAATAATATTCTCACTCAAGGCAAGTGGAAAAAAATCAGGACAATCAAAACTAGGGCCATAGATATTAATCAGTGTGAGAGGAAATAAATTAATATGGCCAGATACAATAATGTATCGGCCCTGTGGATCTGCTATCATCTTCTCAGATGAAATGGGATATTTTTTTTAAAAAGAATAGCCACACCCTAGCTTTTGAAGAAAATGAGGCCTGGAATACCTGGGATATCCAACGTGCTCTAAACGTAGATTGCTGGGTGGGACTAATATGCGTTTCTTGCAAAAAATGATATCAGCTTTCAACATCTTCAGATGCGAGAAAACCGACCCCTTTTGATTGGATGACCCATTCCTCTAACATTCCATGAGGCTAAGGTGATGCCAGAAGTACAAGTATTAATCCTAGATGACATATGACTCATAGTGCACAGGAGTACCTTATCTGAAGAGACCAAAGAAACTGCAAGAAAGGAAAAACTGACAACTAGAAAAAAAATAGAAACATACAACTAAAAAAGAAAAAAACCCACCCCTCAGTCCCAAACCGTGATGTTGATTAAGTTTCACTGTTGATTCTTCAGTGAATTTTTTACAGTGCACACTAGGAAATATCAAGTGTTGAAAATGTGAAATTCATTTCCTGACCTCTTTCTCTCATTACTTTAATTACAGGAGGCAGAACAGTGACCAGACTGGGCGCAAAGAACAGACCCTCACAGACAGACTTGCTTCTCTGGAGAGGACTGTGTGAGTACACCGAGCACACTCAGCGTCTTTATTGGAGCTTTGAACATTGAGAATGAATCCTGAGTTGAGCTTCAGTGATTTCAGGCTATGCGATTCACAAAGATTCAATGGTTCAGATCAGAGAATCAAACTGGGCTCCTTCCTTTTGCTGAATTAGCTTAATCTCATACTGAAAAAATGAAAAAAAAATTCAGCCTTTAACTGAAGTAAATTTATTCTGAGAAAAAAATCAAGAAATAATTATTTTTAACAAAACCACATGTGCCACGATTACTGGCACCGTGAAAACTCACATAAACAGAATATAAATGAAATACATGTGAAAGACAGGAGAACACGGAGTTTAAACAAGGGAAAACATGTTGACCTTCATAAGTCAGAGAATGGATGTAGAAAAACAGCTGCAAACTCGACTGAATGAGAACCCAAGTGTCTTCTGTCCCCACACACAGTGAGGTGGATGGTAAGAGAGGACAAAGAAGCCCAAGGACAGTTACAAACAGCAGTATCTTTGGGTCACCAGGTCTCCAAAACTACCATCAGACACCACCTCCATGCCAACAGATTATCTGGAAGGCATGCCAGGAAAAAGTCTTTTCTGTCATCTAATCACAAACGTAAGACCCTGGAGTTTGATAAGCGCAACAAGGTCTGTGATTGGAACCGGGTTCTATGGTCAGATGAAATGAAAACTGAATTTAGGTAACAAACACTCAAGGTGGTTTGGCATAATGAGAAGGATGAGTACTCTGAAAGACCCTGACCCCCAATGTTAAGTAGGGTGGAGGGTCTGTGATGTTGAGGGGCTGTTTTTTCTCCATGGTCTTAAGAACCTTGTTAGAGAACACAGCATCAAGGACTCCATGAAATACCAGAAGATTCTGAATCAAACTCTACCTGCTTGGATCAAGAACCTAAAAATAAGTCATCATTTAATCCTCCAGAAAAACAATAATAAAAACATATGTCCAACACAAAAAGGTTTACTGAACTCAAAATGAAGCTTCTGCCCTGAACATCTCAGTCCCCAGATCTAAACCCCATAGAAAACCTGTAGGCTGAGCTAAAGAGAGAGAGGGGCTAGGACCCTGGAAGATCTGGAGAGACTCTGAAATGAGGACTGGTCTCAAATTCCCTGCTCTGGGTTCTCCCACCTTAGAAGATGATGATGTAGGAGAATAAGTGCTGTTTCATTTGCTAAGCATTGAATGCAGGGCTGTGAATAATTATGACATGTAGTTTGTTTGAAAAACTGCTTCTTGATGGATTTACCTACTTCATTTAAAGTGCCCTGACAGTCTGTGGCGGCACACTGAATTAAGAGCTAGAGCAGGAGTCGCATCCCGAAATGTTAATAAGAGTCATTTTGTCCTTTCAGTAAAAATCAAACCACCTTGGGAACCACAACATTTTGAGTCCATTTTACTATCTTGGCTGTTCATGTGTCTCAGTACGTGCTAATGTTCTACTGTAGGCTAAAAAATACAATACAAACGAAAACACAGACTCACTTTGCTCTGCTTTAAGCTTCAGCTCAGCTACAGCTGCTTTTCTCACATCTCCAGCTGGAAACTTTTCCACAACAGTAGAACAGTTTCTTGTAAAATGTCTCTCAATGTTCTACTTTTTACGAGGCTGAAGTCAGGTTCTCGCTCTCCAGCTCCTTATTCATATTTTTCTGTTCCACCTTAAATGGTGCCTGAGGCACCAGAGTGTAAACTGCTGCCCCGTTTAAGGTGGAACAGGACAATTTGAAGGAGAAGCTGGAGAACAAGAAACTGACTTCAGTTTCACAAGTTTTTTAACTGTTTGACAGTTTATTGTTGCAGATTAAACACATCAGGAAACCAGCTAGAGGTTTATAAATGTAAATAAGTCCATTCGTCTCCAATTATTGACGTTCATTTGAAATCTCTATCTTTGCCTTTTCGTTAGCTGCTAGCTAGGTGAACTAGCAGTTATTTGCTACAATATCTCAGGCGTTTAAGATCATTTATTGTTAAAACTGTGTTTGAACGATCAGCCGAGCTTTATTTTACTGCAAATGAGGATTATTTTATTTTACCTAGAAATTTAACTCTGATGTGAAGCCACACCAGGCCAGTAAAACAGCAACAGGTCTCCGACCCCTGCGCTAGTGTATGGAAGCACTGTGGAGCATATTACGTTTCCACCCATTTTCCACCTGGTTGTAGTTGCTGCCAACCAGAGGGACCATCGATCAAGCGATGTCAAAACTTTCACCTAACTCGGAAAAGACGAAGTGAACTACAAACTCTATCACAACTTTTATTGCCAAGGATTTACAAGGATTTATTCCCGAGGATCTGGCCTCTACAAGGAGACCAAAACTGAAGTTATGAAATCACTGACTGAACGGGTAGAATAGCAGTAATCTGCTGCGTGGTCTTCCACTACCACAGGATCTTATTTCACCGTAACAGCGCATTTCATCACAGATGAAATTCAGGCTTTGCAGAGTTAGTGTTCGTCCTTATTAAACATACCTGATCCACCTGATCAGCTCATTAACAAGTTCTTCATCAACGGGATTCAGAGAGCTAGAAGATGGACAACACTAGAACAAGGTACAAGGAGTTTCAACACAACCACAATCAATGTATGATGGCTCTGAATCACCGGTGCTGAATATGATGCCTAATAAGGTTCCTTTACAGTTAAAATGCTGCCTTAGAAGGCAGTGAATAAGTAAGGCAGTGAATAGTAAGGCAGTGAATAGTAAGGCAGCGAATAGTAAGGCAGTGAATAGTAAGGCAGTGAATAGTAAGGCAGCGAATAGTAAGGCATTGAATAGTAAGGCAGCGAATAGTAAGGCAGCGAAATAGTAAGGCAGCGAATAGTAAGGCAGCGAATAGTAAGGCAGCGAATTAGTAAGGCAGCGAATAGTAAGGCAGCGAATAGTAAGGCAGCGAATAGTAAGGCAGCGAATAGTAAGGCAACGAAATAGTAAGGCAGCGAATAGTAAGGCAGCGAATAGTAAGGCAGCGAATAGTAAGGCAGCGAATAGTAAGGCAGCGAATAGTACGGCAGCGAATAGTAAGGCAGCGAATAGTAAGGTAGCGAATAGTAAGGCAGCGAATAGTAAGGCAGCGAATAGTAAGGCAGCGAATAGAAGGCATTGAATAGTAAGGCAGCGAATAGTAAGGCAGCGAATAGTAAGGCAGCGAATAGTAAGGCAGCGAATAGTAAGGCACCGAATAGTAAGGCAGTGAATAGTAAGTAAGGCAGCGAATAGTAAGGCAGCGAATAGTAAGGCAGCGAATAGTAAGGCATCGAACAGTAAGGCAGTGAATAGTAAGGCAGCGAATAGTAAGGCAGCGAATAGTAGGCAGTGAATAGTAAGGCAGTGAATAGTAAGGCAGCGAATAGTAAGGCAGTGAATAGTAAGGCAGCGAATAGTAAGGCAGCGAATAGTAAGGCAGCGAATAGTAAGGCAGCGAATAGTAAGGCAACGAATAGTAAGGCAGTGAATAGTAAGGCAGTGAATAGTAAGGCAGTGAATAGTAAGGCAGCGAATAGTAAGGCAATGAATAGTAAGGCAGCGAATAGTAAGGCAGCGAACAGTAAGGCAGCGAATAGTAAGGCAGCGAATAGTAAGGCAGCGAATAGTAAGGCAGTGAATAGTAAGGCAGCGAATAGTAAGGCAGCGAATAGTAAGGCAGCGAATAGTAAGGCAGCGAATAGTAAGGCAGTGAATAGTAAGGCAGCGAATAGTAAGGCAGCGAATAGTAAGGCAGCGAATAGTAAGGCAGCGAATAGTAAGGCAGCGAATAGTAAGGCAGTGAATAGTAAGGCAGCGAATAGTAAGGCAGCGAATAGTAAGACAGCGAATAGTAAGGCAGCGAATAGTAAGGCAGCGAATAGTAAGGCTGTGAATAGTAAGGCAGCGAATAGTAAGGCTGTGAATAGTAAGGCAGTGAATAGTAAGGCAGTGAATAGTAAGGCAGCGAATAGTAAGGCAGTGAATAGTAAGGCAGCGAATAGTAAGGCAGTGAATAGTAAGGCAGCGAATAGTAAGGCAGCGAATAGTAAGGCAGTGAATAGTAAGGCAGTGAATAGTAAGGCAGCTGCCCACAGAATGGAACACACTCAAAGACAGAGCTCAACATGAGGTTAAACATTAGCACAGGACTAAGATCAGGACTGAAATCTGGATGAATGTTCTGCAGAGTGTGATCAGCATCAGATTACAGGTTTCTGACTGTGTGATGTTGATTAAGTTTTTTTTTTTTTTAATACTTTATTTTAGCTTATTTTGGTTGTATAATCAGTTCAAACAAACAAAAAAAATGTACATATCAGACAATCTAACCCAACCCCCTCCTATCAAGCACATTAAAAAAAATAAAAATAAAAATAATAAAACCAACAGAATGATATGATAATAATAATAAAAATAACAACAACAGTGACAGTAACATGTGCAGTAGCAGCATTGAAGAAGAGAAAGAGGAAAAAAAAAAAAAACATCTTACATTTTCTTACATTTACTTACATTTGTGGTCTTACATTTACTTCAAATAACTGATTATTGGATTCCAAATATGGTTAATGTACTTCTGTGCACTTGGTCCACGGCTACATAAATGCTCCATAGAGGCAAAATGAAGCATCTCAGCTAGCCAATGCTTGAACGATGGAGCTGAAGGCGATTTCCAATTTAAAAGGAGCAGCTTCTTAGCCACAATCATAACAGCCATCACCACCTGTTGTATCTTGTAAGGGAAGGTGAATGATAATGCAGAACACCCGCATATTACCATTATGGGATCAAAGTCTAATTTTATTTCAAGGATTTTGGAAAGCCAATCAAAAATTCTTGACCAAAAGGTCTGCAACACAGGGCAGGTTATAAACATATGAGTCAAAGAGCCCTCCTCAATTTTGCATCTTTCACAAAGAGGTGAGATGGATTCAAAAATCTTATGTAATTTGGTCCTGGAGTAATGCAGCTGGTGAAGCCCCTTAAACTGAATCAGCCTGTATTCGAGAATTTACAGAGCAGCATAATACCCGAGACAAGCTCTCCACCCACACCTCTTCTGTAATTTCGCTACCAATCTCTCTCGCCCAAGCCTCTCTAAATTTAGTTGTGTCTGGAGCAGATCTCAAAACTGTAATAAAATGTGAAATCAATTGTTTAGATGTGGGATCTGTGTGTAAAAAACCAAATAATGTGTGATCACTTGGCTTTGATTCAAAATGAGAAATATTTTGTCTTACGTAATGCCGAAGCTGTAAATAACGGAAAAAATGTATATGAGAAAGGTTAAATTTATCTTTGAATTGACTAAATGAAATAAAGGTCCCATCTACATATAAGTTCTCTATAGTTCTTAGTCCTTTGCTTTCCATCTTAGCAGGTAGAAAAAAATGTTTACACATAATTGGGGTATAAACTGAAGTTAGTGGTGCATTAGTAAAGCATTTAATCTGGTTTAAGATCTTAAGTGAGTTTTTAATAATGAAATTGTTATTTATTAAAGTATTGCTAGGTGACACCTTAGAAAACAGAAAAACCGGTAAGGATGTCTTTGTAACTGATCCGGCCTCATATTTAACCCACAGTGGTGTAGAATCCAAAATGAGTCCCTCACGTGATCCCAGTTACCAGAAGGAAATTGCTCTGGCGTTCGCAGCCCAGTAATAGTGTTTAAAGTTGGGCAGGCCTAGTCCACCATCGACTGAAGCTTTCTGTAAATGAATTTTGGAAATACGTGGGGTCTTCTGAGCCCAGACAAAGGATGAGACAATTGCATCCAGTTGTTGAAAAAAAGAGTTTGGGAGAAAAATAGGAAGATTTTGAAAAATATATAAAATTCTTGGGAGTGTAATCATTTTAACTGCATTTATTCTACCAATCAAAGACAAGGGGAGCAATTTCCACCTTTCAACGTCTGTTCTTAACTTTTCTAACGCACCTTGAAAGTTTAGCCTAAATATTGTTTTTGGATCCCAGGAAATCTGAAGCCCAAGATAAGTTAAATGTTCCCTGGCCACCTTGAAGGGAAAGGAGGCCAAAAGTTTTGGATCAAAATTTTGAGAGAGTGGCATCAATTCGCTTTTATTCCAGTTAATTGTGTATCCTGACAGCTGACCAAATAATTTTAGATATTCCAGGAGACAGGGGATAGAAGATACAGGATCTGAGATGCATAGGAGCAGATCATCTGCATTAAGAATGACTAGAGCCTCCAAATCTCCCATTTTAATACCACAAATATCTGGATGTTTCCGTATTCCCACTGCAAGAGGCTCTAGTGCAATATTGAAAAGAAGTGGGGAGAGGGGATCCCCTTGTCGAACACCACGCTGAAGTGAAAAAGAAGTTGAATGGTCAGCATTGGTTAAAATAGAAGATGATGGATGCAAATATATGGCCTTAACCAAATCAATAAAAAAGTCCCCAAATCCAAATCTCCTCAATGTATAAAGCATGTAGGGCCATTCCACTTGGTCAAAGGCTTTTTGTGCATCAAGTGAAACAACAGCCGCAGTGGAATTGCTTTTTTGTGCCACATGCATGGCATTAAGAAGCAAACGCACATTACAAAAGGAAAATCTACCAGGAATAAACCCTGTCTGATCAGGGTGAATGATCTCTGATATGTGTTTAGCTAATCGATTGGCCATTATCTTAGATATTATTTTTTGATCAAAATTAAGCAGGGCAATGGGTCTATATGAGGCGGGGTCTGTATCATCCTTCCCCTTTTTCAGCAAAAGACATATGTTGGCAAGATATAAGGAATCAGGGAATTGTTTGTTTACAATAGATTCGTCATACATTCTCAGCAGAAACGGGCAGAGCTTGGAAGAAAAAAATGTATAGAATTCACAGCCAAAACCATCTGGCCCAGCTGCTTTACCAGAAGGGAAGCTTTTAATGGCCTCAAGGATCTCAGACTGAGTAACAGGGGAATCCAGTGACTCTCTAGCTGAGTCAGAGAGTCTCGGCAAGGCAAGATCTTTAAAGAAAGAGTCCAGATCAGATTCTGAAGCCGAGAATTTGGCAGAGTACAATTCTGTGTAAAATCTCTAAATCTATTATTGATCTCCTTATGATCCGTAATTAAATCCCCTGATCTTGACTGAATCCTATGAATGACTTGTTTCGCACGAATTCCTCTAAGCTGCCTTGCCAAAAGTCCCTCTGGTTTGTCTCCTAACTCGAACTGTTTCCTCTTAAGTTTAAGTAAAAGGTGTTCAACTCTCTGTCTGAGAATAGTATTATATTCATACCTACGTTGTAAAATTTTATTATAATCTGAAATTGAAAGGGAAGACTTATATTTCTGTTCTGTTATTTTTAGCATATTCTCAATTTCGACAAGTCTCCGATTCATTTCTTTTTTCTTTGAGGATTCGAATGCCAAAATATAGCCACGTACAACAACTTTGAGCGTTTCCCAGAGAGTGGAGTCTGATACATCGGCTGTGTCGTTAAATTCTGCAAATTCTGCAAACTTTACCTTCGTGTAATTGACAAAGGCAGGATCTGATAAAAGATTAGGATTAAATTGCCATGCATACGCTGGTTTGGAGACAATGTTCTGAAGCTCACATGTAATTGGGCTGTGATCGGATATTAATATATTATGATATTTAACATTGCAAACTTTGGATACTAACTCAGAAGACACAAGGAAGTAATCAATCCTTGTATAAGACTTATGTACATGCGAGTAATATGAAAAGTCCCTGCCAGTTGGATGACATAGCCTCCAGATATCCACCATGTTCCCTGCTTTGAGTAGATTATTAAGAGTTTGTACTGTGGCCAACGTGGGTGGAGTCTTGGTAGAGAGTCTATCCAGATATGGATCTAAATAGCAGTTGAAATCACCCCCCATAATAATATTCTCACTCAAGGCAAGTGGAAAAAAATCAGGACAATCAAAACTAGGGCCATAGATATTAATCAGTGTGAGAGGAAATGAATTAATATGTCCAGATACAATAATGTATCGGCCCTGTGGATCTGCTATCATCTTCTCAAGATGAAATGGGATATTTTTTTTAAAAAGAATAGCCACACCCCTAGCTTTTGAAGAAAATGAGGCCTGGAATACCTGGGATATCCAACGTGCTCTAAACGTAGATTGCTGGGTGGGACTAATATGCGTTTCTTGCAAAAAAATTATATCAGCTTTCAACATCTTCAGATGCGAGAAAACCCGACCCCTTTTGATTGGATGACCCATTCCTCTAACATTCCATGAGGCTAAGGTGATGCCAGAAGTGCAAGTATTAATCCTAGATGACATCTGACTCATAGTGCACAGGAGTAACCTTATCTGAAGAGACCAAAGAAACTGCAAGAAAAGGAAAACTGACAACTAGAAAAAAAATAGAAACATACAACTAAAAAAGAAAAAACCCACCCCTCAGTCCCAAACCGTGATGTTGATTAAGTTTAACTGTTGATTCTTCAGTGAATTTTTTACAGTGCACACTAGGAAATATCAAGTGTTGAAAATGTGAAATTCATTTCCTGACCTCTTTCTCTCATTACTTTAATTACAGGGGGCAGAACAGTGACCAGACTGGGCGCAAAGAAAAGACCCTCACAGACAGACTTGCTTCTCTGGAGAGCACTGTGTGAGTACACCGAGCACACTCAGCGTCTTTATTGGAGCTTTGAACGTTCAGAGTGAATCCTGAATTGAGCTTCAGTGATTTCAGGCTATGCGATACAAAAAGATTCAATGGTTCAGATCAGAGAATCAAACTGGGTTCCTTCTTTTTGCTGAATTAGCTTAATCTCATACTGAAAAAATGAAAAAAAAAATTCAGCCTTTAACTGAAGTAAATTTATTCTGAGAAAAAAATCAAGAAATAATTATTTTTAACAAAACCACATGCGCCACGATTACTGGCACCCGTGAAAACTCACATAAACAGAATGTAAATGAAACACTTCTTCTCTTTGTATTTTACATTTTAAAGTTAATCAGAGAGTCTAGAAACTTCCACGCAGTCATCTTCAACTTCCTGTGTCAGTGGGGTACATGGGGTGACACAGGTGACACTAAAAATAAGTCATCATTTAATCCTCCAGAAGAACAATAATCAAAAACATATGTCCAACACAAAAAAGGTTTACTGAACTCAAAATGAAGCTTCTGCCCTGAACATCTAAGTCCCCAGATCTAAACCCCATAGAAAACCTGTGAGCTGAGCTAAAGAGAGAGAGGGGCTAGGACCCTGGAAGATCTGGAGAGACTCTGTAATGAGGACTGCTCTCAAATTCCCTGCTCTGGGTTCTCCCACCTTAGAAGATGATGATGTAGGAGAATAAGTGCTGTTTCATTTGCTAAGCATTGAATGCAGGGCTGTGAATAATTATGACATGTAGTTTGTTTGAAAAACTGCTTCTTGATGGATTTACCTACTTCATTTAAAGTGCCCTGACAGTCTGTGGCGGCAAACTGAATTAAGAGCTAGAGCAGGAGTCGCATCCCGAAATGTTAATAAGAGTCATTTTGTCCTTTCAGTAAAAATCAAACCACCTTGGGAACCACAACATTTTGAGTCCATTTTACTATCTTGGCTGTTCATGTGTCTCAGTACGTGCTAATGTTCTACTGTAGGCTAAAACATACAATACAAACGAAAACTCAGACTCACTTTGCTCTGCTTTAAGCTTCAGCTCAGCTACAGCTGCTTTTCTCACATCTCCAGCTGGAAACTTTTCCACAACAGTAGAACAGTTTCTTGTAAAATGTCTCTCAATGTTCTACTTTTTACGAGGCTGAAGTCAGTTTCTCGCTCTCCAGCTTCTTACTCATATTTTTCTTTTCCACCTTAAATGGTGCCTGAGGCACCAGAGTGTAAACTGCTGCACCGTTTAAGGTGGAACAGGACAATTTGAAGGAGAAGCTGGAGAACAAGAAACTGACTTCAGTTTCACAAGTTTTTTAACTGTTTGACAGTTTATTGTTGCAGATTAAACACATCAGGAAACCAGCTAGAGGGTTTATAAATGTAAATAAGTCCATTCGTCTCCAAATTATTGACGTTCATTTGAAATCTCTATCTTTGCCTTTTCGTTAGCTGCTAGCTAGGTGAACTAGCAGTTATTTGCTACAATATCTCAGGCGTTTAAGATCATTTATTGTTAAAACTGTGTTTGAACGATCAGCCGAGCTTTATTTTACTGCAAATGAGGATTATTTTATTTTACCTAGAAATTTAACTCTGATGTGAAGCCACACCAGGCCAGTAAAGCAGCAACAGGTCTCCGACCCCTGCGCTAGTGTATGGAAGCACTGTGGAGCATATTACGTTTCCACCCATTTTCCACCTGGTTGTAGTTGCTGCCAACCAGAGGACCATCGATCAAGCGATGTCAAAACTTTCACCCAACTCGGAAAAGACGAAGTGAACTACAAACTCTATCACAACTTTTATTGCCAAGGATTTACAAGGATTTATTCCCGAGGATCTGGCCTCTACAAGGAGACCAAAACTGAAGTTATGACATCACTGACTGAACGGGTAGAATAGCAGTAATCTGCTGCGTGGTCTTCCACTACCACAGGGTCTTATTTCACCGTAACAGCGCATTTCATCACAGAAGAAATTCAGGCTTTGCAGAGTTTAGTGTTCGTCCTTATTAAACATACCTGATCCTCCTGATCAGCTCATTAACAAGTTCTTCATCAGCTGAATTCACAGAGCTAGAAGATGGACAACACTAGAACAAGGTACAAGGAGTTTCAACACAACCACAATCAATGTATGATGGCTCTGAATCACCGTGCTGAATATGATGCCTAATAAGGTTCCTTTACAGTTAAAATGCTGCCTTAGAAGGCAGTGAATAGTAAGGCAGCGAATAGTAAGGCAGTGAATAGTAAGGCAGCGAATAGTAAGGCAGCGAATAGTAAGGCAGCGAATAGTAAGGCAGCGAATAGTAAGGCAGTGAATAGTAAGGCAGTGAATAGTAAGGCAGTGAATAGTAAGGCAGCGAATAGTAAGGCAGCGAATAGTAAGGCAGTGAATAGTAAGGCAGCGAATAGTAAGGCAGCTGCCCACAGAATGGAACACACTCAAAGACAGAGCTCAACATGAGCTTAAACATTAGCACAGGACTAAGATCAGGACTGAAATCTGGATGAATGTTCTGCAGAGTGTGATCAGCATCAGATTACAGGTTTCTGACTGTGTGATGCTGATTAAGTTTAACTGTTGATTCTTCAGTGAATTTTTTACAGTGCACACTAGAAAATATCAAGTGTTTGAAAATGTGAAATTAATTTCCTGACCTCTTTCTCTCGGTCCTTTAATTGCAGTGTCCAGAATTGTGACCAGATTAAGAATGGGATAGGATAGGAATGTGTAAATAATCTGTTAAATAGAGGAATAATAGGCATGTAAACACCTGAATCCATTAACTTTCCAATAGGAATGTGTAAATAATCTGTTAAATAGAGGAATAATAGGCATGTAAACACCTGAATCCAATAACTTTCCAATAGGAATGTGTAAATAATCTGTTAAATAGAAGAATAATATGCATGTAAACGCCTGAATCCAATAACTTTCCAATAGGAATGTGTAAATAATCTGTTAAATAGAGGAATAATAGGCATAAGGCAGCGAATAGTAAGGCAGCGAATAGTAAGGCAGTGAATAGTAAGGCAGTGAATAGTAAGGCAGCGAATAGTAAGGCAGTGAATAGTAAGGCAGCGAATAGTAAGGCAGTGAATAGTAAGGCAGTGAATAGTAAGGCAGTGAATAGTAAGGCAGCTGCCCACAGAATGGAACACACTCAAAGACAGAGCTCAACATGAGGTTAAACATTAGCACAGGACTAAGATCAGGACTGAGATCTGGATGAATGTTCTGCAGAGTGTGATCAGCATCAGATTACAGGTTTCTGACTGTGTGATGCTGATTAAGTTTAACTGTTGATTCTTCAGTGAATTTTTTACAGTGCACACTAGAAAATATCAAGTGTTTGAAAATGTGAAATTAATTTCCTGACCTCTTTCTCTCGGTCCTTTAATTGCAGTGTCCAGAATTGTGACCAGATTAAGAATGGGATAGGATAGGAATGTGTAAATAATCTGTTAAATAGAGGAATAATAGGCATGTAAACACCTGAATCCATTAACTTTCCAATAGGAATGTGTAAATAATCTGTTAAATAGAGGAATAATAGGCATGTAAACACCTGAATCCAATAACTTTCCAATAGGAATGTGTAAATAATCTGTTAAATAGAAGAATAATATGCATGTAAACGCCTGAATCCAATAACTTTCCAATAGGAATGTGTAAATAATCTGTTAAATAGAGGAATAATAGGCATAAGGCAGCGAATAGTAAGGCAGCGAATAGTAAGGCAGTGAATAGTAAGGCAGTGAATAGTAAGGCAGCGAATAGTAAGGCAGTGAATAGTAAGGCAGCGAATAGTAAGGCAGTGAATAGTAAGGCAGTGAATAGTAAGGCAGTGAATAGTAAGGCAGCTGCCCACAGAATGGAACACACTCAAAGACAGAGCTCAACATGAGGTTAAACATTAGCACAGGACTAAGATCAGGATTGAAATCTGGATGAATGTTCTGCAGACTGTGATCAGCATCAGATTACAGGTTTCTGACTGTGTGATGTTGATTAAGTTTAACTGTTGATTCTTCAGTGAATTTTTTACAGTGCACACTAGGAAATATCAAGTGTTGAAAATGTGAAATTCATTTCCTGACCTCTTTCTCTCGGTCCTTTAATTGCAGTGTCCAGAATCGTGACCAGATTAAGAGCACAGAAGATACCCTCAAAAAGAGACTTGATTCTATGGAGAAGACTGGGTGAGTACACCGACACACGCACAGCGCCTTTACTGCTGCTTTGTCTGATCCACTCAGACTAGCGCAACACACACTAAAACACCACCACCACGTCAGCAGCTACGTTGACATGCAACCTAATAATCCGACTAATAGCTCAATCGGAATAGAATATGTCCATGTAAACACCTCAGTAGGAACAATCTGTGTCATTGAGGCCATTCGGAATACAATTTCTATCCGACTGAACGAGGAGGGTAATCCTGTAAATAATCTGTTAAATAGAGGAATAATAGGCATGTAAACGCCTGAATCCAATAACTTTCCAATAGGAATGTGTAAATAATCTGTTAAATAGAGGAATAATAGGCATGTAAACACCTGAATCCAATAACTTTCCAATAGGAATGTGTAAATAATCTGTTAAATAGAGGAATAATAGGCATGTAAACGCCTGAATCCAATAACTTTCCAATAGGAATGTGTAAATATGTTCTGAGCATGTGCGTCACATCATAGCAAAAGCACAGAACTAATAAACGGCTCTGGCAAAAGTTTATACTGTTCAACATGGCGGAGCAGAAACTGGTCTGTAGAGACGAAGTTCATGCTCTGATCTTTAAGAGACGACGGTGGGACGGACGTCCAGCTTATGCGTCTCAGAGCACGACGTCTTCCTCTCTGCCTTCTTTAATAAGAACATGTGATGGATGTTTTCCTGAGTCTGACATCATTTTAAAGCAATTAAAAACACAAACACTGCTCACTGCTGCTCATCTCACTCTGACTGGACCTCACGTGATGTTCGCTGTCATGGTAACGTTTACTCTGAGTGGTTCTCCATGAAAGTCCATCATATTTACAGCATGCATGAAAACTAATCATTTTTCCATTTCCATTTTTTTAACTTTTCCATTAAATTGTTGAATAGTGAGCATATAAACACCTCAGTCTGAATCTGGAATCAAAACGTTTTCAATCGGATTGGCAAAAGTCTTTGGATGTAAACACAGCCAGTGTTACTTCAGCGCTGAGAATGATCCACCACTCAAATAGTACCTGCTCTGTGGGGGTCCATGGGGTCCTGACCACTGAAGAAGGGGGTAAAAGGGATCTAACAAAGTATGCAGAGAAATTAATCCTGCCTCCAGTGTCCTCCTTGAGCCCGGGATAGCACATGCTGTGCTACACCTAGTTTACAGAACGTCTTCTCTCTTTGACGTAACGTTCTAAAACTTGTATGAGGAGCTTCATCATCACAACTACAATTAAATCCTCAACACCCCAAATTCTGTAATACAGACAAAGACAGAGCTCAACATGAGGTTAAACATTAGCACAGGACTAAGATCAGGACTGAAATCTGGATGAATGTTCTGCAGAGTGTGATCAGCATCAGATTACAGGTTTCTGACTGTGTGATGTTGATTAAGTTTAACTGTTGATTCTTCAGTTAATTTTTTACAGTGCACACTAGGAAATATCAAGTGGTTGAAAATGTGAAATTAATTTCCTGACCTCTTTCTCTCGGTCCTTTAATTACAGTGTCCAGAATTGTGACCAGATTAAGAGCACAGAAGATACCCTCAAAAAGAGACTTGATTCTATGGAGAAGACTGGGTGAGTACACCGACACACACACAGCGCCTTTACTGCTGCTGTGTCTGATCCACTCAGACTAGCACAACACACACTAACACACCACCACCACGTCAGCAGCTACGTTGACATGCAACCTAATAATCCGACTAATAGCTCAATCGGAATAGAATATGTCCATGTAAACACCTCAGTAGGAACAATCTGTGTCATTGAGGCCATTCAGAATACAATTTCTATCCGACTGAACGAGGAGGGTAATCCTGTAAATAATCTGTTAAATAGAGGAATAATAGGCATGTAAATGCCTGAATCCGATAACTTTCCAATAGGAATGTGTAAATAATCTGTTAAATAGAAGAATAATAGGCATGTAAACACCTGAATCCAATAACTTTCCAATAGGAATGTGTAAATAATCTGTTAAATAGAGGAATAATAGGCATATAAACGCCTGAATCCAATAACTTTCCAATAGGAATGTGTAAATAATCTGTTAAATAGAAGAATAATAGGCATGTAAACGCCTGAATCCAATAACTTTCCAATCGGAATGTGTAAATAATCTGTTAAATAGAGGAATAATAAGCATGTAAACACCTGAATCCAATAACTTTCCAATAGGAATGTGTAAATAATCTGTTAAATAGAAGAATAATAGGCATGTAAACGGCTGAATCCAATAACTTTCCAATAGGAATGTGTAAATAATCTGTTAAATAGAGGAATAATAGGCATGTAAATGCCTGAATCCAATAACTTTCCAATAGGAATGTGTAAATATGTTCTGAGCATGTGCGTCACATCATAGCAAAAGCACAGATCTAATAAACGGCTCTGGCAAAAGTTTATACCATTCAACACGGCGGAGCAGAAACTGGTCTGCAGAGCAGACGAAGTTCATGCTCTGATCTTTAAAAGACGACGGTGGGATGGATGTCCAGCTCATGCGTCTCAGAACACGACGTCTTCCTCTCGGCCTTCTTTAATAAGAACGTTCTGTACCTTCCATGAGGAGCATCAGATAACAGGTTTTCTGAGTTAATGATGTTGATTGTATCTGGAAATCTAGAAACACCGTAAAGACCCCGACACTCTGACACCCCGACCAGCAGCAGCTCAGCTGTGTCTGATTTCATCTTCAGCTGATTGCAGAGCATCTGAAGCAGCTGTAAGGCAGCATGTTCACCCTTCAGCTCCTGATAGAAGTGTGGATGAGTTCCTCTCAGAGCTCACAGCTCACTATCACACACACAGTGTTTATATAGAAGTGGACGTGTAGGAGTGAACCAGTGATGATCAGCCAGCAGCAGCTCTGACTGTTTAAAAGTGATCAGGTATTGATTGTGTAATAGAGCACTGAGTTGGCTGTAGATGGATCACTGTGCTGTGGATCTAAATGCCTTTACACACTGAACCAGATATAAAAATAAACACAAATGTTAAACATCTAAACTGTAAAATGAACAAACGGTCAGAAGGTCTGTGTAGAAGATCCTGCGCTCCTCACTCTCTACTCTGTAAAAGCTAAAGGAGAGCAGAGAGCTTCACCCAGATCAGATCTCCAGAACTCAGTCTGAGCTGCTTCTGGAGGTGCAAAACTAATAGACCAAACAGAATAATGTTATAATGTTCACCCCCCAAAAATCTCACTCAGGGTGATCAATTATATATATATTTATAGTCGCAAAGCAGCTTCACAGAATTCCAGAAAAGACCGTTTTAACAAGAAGTGCAAAGAAAACCCAGGTGAGCAAGCCAGGGGCGACAGTGGCAAGGAAAAACTGCCTCACAACTGAGGAAGAAACCTAGTAGTGGCAGGATTTCTCTGTCCTCACAAAGTTCCCAACTTTTTTACTTCTTACCTGAAGTGTTACTCACTTACTGATACTCGTATTACTTTCTGTGTGTATAGAACCCACATTACTGCAGCTAACTAACTAAAAGCTCTTAATAACTACAACCTCTCACAGCATGTGTGACTTTATTAACACTATTGTTGTTACTGTTGTTATTAGTAATAGTATTGGTAGTAATATTGTACCTTCTATTGCCTGCACATCTTCTATATTTCTGCAAGTAAGAGTTAAATAAAAAAATGTCTAATATTTCCTGTCTTAGTGTGAACGTGACATCACAAACATCACAAAATGTGTGAACAGGCCAATGAGACAGAGAGCAGTATAAACATTAATAAGTGAAATTCAGAACTTGTGAACTGGCCAATGGGACAGTTGGAAATATGAATATTAATGAGAGCTGGAATACCTTTATTGAGAAGTAGCAGCTTTACTTCAGTCTGGCTCAGGTTCTTTTCAGGAACTGAGTTGGGAAACAGAAGAAACACCTGCTCATCTTCACTCACATGTAATTATGAAGTGATGATCACTGGTTCACAGTATTGATCACTGGTTCACAGTATTGACCACTGGTTCACAGTATTGATCACTGGTTCACAGTATTAATCACTAGTTAATAGTATTGATCACTGGTTCACAGTATTGATCACTGGTTCACAGTATTGACCACTGGTTCACAGTATTAATCACTAGTTAATAGTATTGATCACTGGTTCACAGTATTGACCACTGGTTCACAGTATTGACCACTGGTTCACAGTATTAATCACTGGTTCATAGTATTGATCACTGGTTCACAGTATTGACCACTGGTTCACAGTATTAATCACTAGTTCACAGTATTAATCACTGGTTCATAGTATTAATCACTAGTTCATAGTATTGATCATTGGTATGTCTTTGTATTGTATTTGTGTAGCATGTCTGAAGGTTTATTGTTGTGAATGTATACAGAACTGTAATCACTAATTCTGCATGTTAACACCTTGTAGACTCTTAATTTGCTAAAGATACTTGTTATGCATAACAATACAAGGTTGTTATAACCCTGCGTGTATGAACAGTAAAGGCTGTTTAAATTACTGCTTAACATCTTCAAATGAATGTTTGACAAAGTAAACTATTAAAAATCCCATGTAACTTGAAAAGTGAATTTTCCTCTTCATTTAAATAAGTTTTTAAACCATAAACGATAAGCATTGTTTCGTAATGCTTTGTCTCTCCAGTCCATGTGTAAACTAATGATGAACTAATGAACTTTAATGATGTCACAAGGACTAACTAATTTACAAAAAATCAGCTTGCAGCAGTTTAGCCCCACCCATTCAGTCAAATTCAGCTTTGTCTGAGTGCTTTTTGAATGAGGCATAATAGGACAGCCAATCAGAACAGAACTCATTTACATATATTAGACTTAAAGTCACAGTACCAAAAACAGTATTTGACAGTCACTGAAAGTCATCTACCAGTCTGGTAGGGGTTACAAAGCCATGATTAAGGCTCCGGGACAGTGAGCTGTTATCCACAAATGGAGAAAGCTTGGAACAGTGGTCAACCTTCCCAGGAGTGGCCGACCTACCAAAATTTCACCTTGCGCACATCAACGACTCATCTGTGAGGACACAAAAGAACCCAGACAAACATCTAATAAATGGCAGGCCTCACCTGCCTCACTGAAGGTCACTGTACATGATTCCACAATAAGAAAGATGCTGGGCAAAAGGGCATTCATGGGACAGCTGCAAGGCACAAACTACTGCTGACCAAAAAGAACACAAGGCTTGTCTTGTGGATCCAAAAAACATCTAGAACCCCAAGACCTCTGGTATGATATTCTTTGGACCAATGATTTAAAGGTGGAACTTTTTGGAAGGCATGGGTTCCATTACATCTGGAGTGAAGCTGACACTGCATTCCACCATAAGAACATCAAAGCAACAGTAAAACATGGTGGTGGTAGTGTGATGGTCTGGGGCTGGTTTGCTTCTGCGGGACCTGGACGACTTGTCATAACTGATGGAACCGTCAAGTGCAGCTGGATTACATAGCAGGAAAATGATCCGAAGCACACAAGCCACCTAACTCCACCTCTAAATGGCTCAAAAGAAACAAAATGATGGTTTTGGAGTGGCCAGGCCAAAGTACTGACTTGATCCCCATTGAGTTGCAGTGGTAAGACCTTTAACAGGCAGTTCATGCTCGAAAACCCTCGAATGCAGACGAATTAAAACGACTCCGCAAAGAAGGGTGGGGCCAAAATTCCTCCACAGGGATGAGGAGACTCAATAAAAGTTATCATAAACGCTTCACTGCAGTTGTTTCTGCCAAGACTGTCACAACCATTTATTAGGGTTAGTAAATTATTACTTTTTCACAAGTGAAGAAGGTTTTGAACAAATCTTTCATCTTCAAAAATGATCATTTAAAATGTTTTGCGTTGACTCACGTTATCTTCATCTCATCTCAAAATTAGTTTGATGATCTGAAACATTTAAAAATGAAAAATTAGCAAAAAATAAAGGAAATCAGGTGAGGGACAAATACCTTTCCACAGCACTGTAGATCCCGTTGTGTTCATTTTATATTTTGTGCACCAAGTGCGATGTTAAGACAAATCATCATGTACATCGTCCAAACTGTAGACATGTAAACCAGGCACCCTGGAGGTCTCTTACCCTGGAGGTCTGCACATTGTAACTGTCACCAAAGTGTGGAGTGCAGGGCTTAGGGCTTCATTTGGGCCTGAGCTTTAGATCCACACCTCAAATCCCTGTTTTCATAACAAAGCTGAGACACGTTTCAGATCACTGCTCAGAGAACATCACTAGTGTAGCTCTAGCTATACCAGTTACGCTGAGTGAGGTGGGTTAATGCAGTCAGTGCCGGTTTGTTCATTTGAGATTTGGATTCTGTTTCACGGATCTGCTTTCCTGATATAATGTCTGTTTGATGATATCAGAGCTTAGTCTATTTTCTGTTTGTGATGAACGTAAACCAGTCAGCATGTGAACCTCATCTGGACTGTAAAGAACCATCTATTTTGTGACCCATGTACACAGACAACCATCTTTACTGAGACCACGATTCTAAAGTGGAGAAAAATAGATAAAAAATGTTAACCATTAAATAACACATTTTAACTTATTCTCACTCTTTCTTTTAACACTCTTTATGAGTGCACATGAGCAGCAGCGTAGCACCACATTTTAGCCCCCGAGCCATTAGAGTGCCCCCACCCAAACACTTAGAAATTAGAGAAAAGGAAAAAAAAGAATGTATTTATTAGCCAATAGCTGCTTATGAGGTTGGTAGGTAGGCATTTAAGGGTTAAACATCAACAAGGTAGATGTGCTTGAATGTGTGAATCACGAGTCTTGCTGTAGTTAAGTAAGAACTGTTTGCAACTAATTTACCAGACATTTTAACCGTTATCATATTTTAATTATTTTATTAATTTATTATTATTAATATTCTTATTTAAATTATTATTATTTTAGTCGTTTTAATAAATTTAAGTCTACTCTTTGATCTTATTCCCCTTTTATTTTATTTTGATTTGTCCCTCCTGCTCTCCGTGCTGGATGTTTGAACCTGGACTGTCTAGACTATGACCCTGGATTTGCCCCAAATAAAAAGTCACTTATCTCCACATATGCGTCCGCCTCCACGCTCCCCGTTGTCACATTTACAATTTAGCTGTTTTATTGTTTTATATATTTATTTATTGCATTCTAATTATTAGTGTTTTTCACACTTACCTGATTTGTTTATTAAATTTGTCTTTATTTATTAAATTTACTTTTATTATTTGATGTGTTCTGAACATTATCAATCCCTTGTTCTGCATCAGCTCGGCAACACTGTAAATGCGGGTCACCCTCAGTGTTCTCTGAGATTAAATAAAGCTAGGTTGATTGATTGATTGATTGATTGATTGATTGCTTGATTGATTGATTAAAAAACTTCATTTCTCTTCAAAGCAACCTGTTTAATTAGAAGGAAAACCAAAAAAGAAAAATATAAATAAATGAATAAATAAATGTCACAAGTGACAGGCAAATTGTCAAAAAAAAAAAAAAAAGGGCGATGTCTGTTTAAAGGGGACTTTTGGTTTGCCGAAACTGCCCGGAGAGTGATTAGTGGGACCAAAACAAGCGACAGCTGTGATCGCTCTAATTTTGACGACTGCATATCCTCATTTAAGGGAGATGGAGACTCAACTAGAGGAAGGGGCGAGCGAAGAGAAGAACGTGGGACAAGGCATGCTAGATCTGGACATTGAAAGAGCAGAGTGACGTTACTGACTGGACAAATATACTGTGCTGCTCAGGCCGGGAGTGGAGCGAAGCGAAGGACTGCCGATTTGATCTGTTGGCCGGGAAGGTGGACTTGGTTGTTTTTGAATCTGCGTGGCGTTGCAGGCAGGTGTGGGGGGAACCCAAGAGACCCGACGTTCGTGGCATTATCTGAAGGCATGTGGGAGAGAAGGAAGGGTGAGAACGCTCACCCTTCCCAGAGTTAAGTGTGCTGTCCCCAAACTGCGAACTATGTTTATCCTTCTGCTCATCACCAGTTTTTGTTTTATTTGTAGGAAGCTTTTTAAGTATAGTTGGTTTTTAAACCACAAGCGCAGAAGTTAGTCCTAGAGAATTTGGTTTTATTTATCTGGTTGCTGGTTAAATTTAATCCTGATATTTATTTTTTTTTATTAGTGTGAGGTTTTCTTTTTGGGGTTTTTTCCTTATTAATGTGTGAAATTTGAATGTGGGGTGGTACCGGTGTGTTGGGTGGTGTAATGGATTTTATTTGCCAGTGCTAGTGGAAGAGAGTGTGTGTGCGTGTGCATATATATAAAACCGTTCCCTAAGACGTTTCTGGCTAGATTACAAACCTTTAGGTTTAGGCTTTTTAGCTGTTTTTAAATCGTTGTAATTCGATCCCTCGTTTGTCTGTCTGTTTGTTATTGTTTTCCTAGTGGTGACGCCGACTGGATCCCCGATGGACTGTGGACTGCTTCCTCCCCATTCTTTTTTTTAAATCAATATTCGGGGTTTGAACGGGAGTTGTTTTTTTTTTTTAATTTGTGGTTTATGGTGTTTTTAATCCTCTACCGAGTGATTACTGTCGACTTCACTGATCCCCAAGGTGTATACAAATGTATTTTAATTGGAAAAAGGGTTTTGTTGCCCATTCTTTTAAATTCGGCCGTGACAAAAGTGGCGTAGTCGGCAGGATTTATACCTTGGGTTGAGCAGTGAGTTGACAGTATGCCTGGTGGGGATCCTCAGGCCACAGGGCCTTTAATGATGCCATTTTTGGACGGATGGTCCCGTCCGTCAGGAGCTCAGAAAACAAGTGCGGCGCACTCCCACTTTGACTTTTGAGGTAGTGAAGACTGAGGCGTTAGCCTTAGAGCAGGAATGCCAGGAACACTGGGAGCCCTCTGCATGCATGTCTGCTAATGTTGGATCCCAGTCCTCACAGCCGGTAAGTGACTGGAAGGTGGAGTTTCGTAACGAAATTATGAGGGAAGTTAAAGAGCAGATGTCCCAATTATCAAAGACCCTTATAGATGAGTTTCGTGGTAATCAATGACCTCCCCAAGAAGCTGCCCGGTCAGAAGTGGTGGAGGTGGAGAAATCCACGGACCGCTGCTATGCCTGTTAACAGGTTTGCGTGGGATCCTCAGGGTAGGCCAATCTGTAGCCGTTGTGATGGGGTGGGTCATATTAGTAGGAATTGCCCAGCCGCATGTGCCTCCCCAGGGGATTTTTAGTTGCTCCGGCTACTGTGGGTCAAGTGTCCGGATTGCCCCCTAAAGGCCCTCGTAGCCCCCAACCTGCTATGGCTGGTGTATGCCCTCTTGTGGGTGTAAAGGTGGATGGTGTAGATGTAAAATGTTTAGTTGACACTGGCTCCCAGGTTACTATGTTTGCAGAGAGTCTCTGTAAAGAACTGTTTCAGGACAAAGAGCTGGGTGGGTCTGAGAAGATACCGTGGCTGACCCTAAGGGCAGCCAATGGGCTTGATATCCCGTACATTGGATATATGGTGGTTAACTTTCAAGTAGGGGGTGTGGAAGTACCAGAGCGGGGGGTAATTGTGGCTAAGGACAGCTGCCTGGGAGCAAATCGGGCTCTACTGGGGATGAATGTGATTTCAGCCTGCTGGGAGGAATTGTTTTCAAATAGTAAGGAGAATTTGTCTCTGCAGTCTCAGACTAAGCCACTGGGCAAAGATTGGGAAAGTGTGTTTGCTGATTGTCGTCGAATTAGAGCTGCGTCCTTACAGCAACAGAGGTGTGATGCTGCCCGTGTGGCTTGTCGATATGCTGTGACTATCCCTGCTATGAGTGAAGCTTTGGTGTGGGCTAGATTACCCGGATGGATAGAATACCAAGGAAGCTGTGTCCTAGTTGAATCCTATGGGGAGTGTCAGAATGTGGAAGTTGCAAGAAGTTTAACGACAGTGCATCATGGCCGTATTCCAGTAAGGGTCCGCAACCTTAACCCTTACCCTGTGTCCATGTATAGGCATCAGAAGTTGGCCAGAGTATCTATGATAGATCCACAACAGGTGCGTGAGCAGGAAGATGTGGTTTTGACTGAGGTGGGCTCAGGAGTTGTGGAAGTAGGCATTGTTCAGGTGGGTTCAGAGGTAAGCCCCTTAGGGGATGAGTTGCCTGAATGGCTAAAGGGTGAGACTTTGCAGGGCAACGGGCTAGATGAGGACCAGCAACGCAAATTACAACAGTTTTTGGCCAAGTGGCAGCATCTGTTTGCATCCCATGATGAAGATTATGGCTGTACACATGTTGTTAAGCACTGTATTCCCACTGGCGATGCCCCACCCATTCGGGAAAGGCATAGACCAGTCCCCCCTACCCTTTATAAAGAGATTCGTGGCCTATTGCAAGGTATGTTGAAGGGAAATGTCATAAGGGAAAGTTGTAGTCCTTGGGCTGCCCCTGTAGTTCTAGTCCAGAAGAAGTGTGGGGCTTGGCGATTTTGTGTGGACTATCGCAAATTGAATAGTGTGACTAAAAAGGATGCCTTCCCTCTTCCTAGGATAGAAGATTCCCTTACTAGCTTAGCTCGAGCGGAGTGGTATTCAACTTTGGATCTGGCTAGTGGGTATTGGCAGGTAAAGATGGACGAGCAGGACCGTGAAAAGACGGCCTTCACTACCCCGTTTGGCCTATTTGAGTGGGATCGCATGCATTTTGGGTTATGCAATGCTCCTGCAACTTTCCAAAGGCTTATGCAGAGGTGTCTGAGTGGCCAGTTGGCAGAATCGACTTTGGTTTACCTTGATGATGCAATTGTTTATTCTGTAGATTTTACAGCACATCTGGCCCATTTGGAGGCTGTGTTCCAGTCCTTGGAGGGGTATGGATTGAAGCTTCGACCTGAAAAGTGCTATCTGTTTCAGAGGGAGGTTAAGTTTCTGGGACACTGTGTAAGTGGGAAGGGCATTTCTCCCGACCCTGCAAAGATCTCTGCTGTCGAGGACTGGGCTACCCCGAAAACTGTAAGACAAGTGCGATCCTTTTTGGGGTTTGTGGGGTATTATAGGCGATTTATTAAGGACTTCTCAAAAATTGCTAAGCCTCTGAATGGATTGCTAGGGGGTACAGGTCGCTGTAAAGGGCGGGGTTCCTCTAGTATAAAGTGGACTCCAGATTGTGAGGAGGCTTTTAGTCAGTTGAAACAAAAACTTCTGCAACCACCAATTTTGGCCTACGCAGATTTCTCTCAGCCATTTTTGGTCTATACTGATGCTAGTAACCATGGGCTTGGGGTTGTGCTGGCTCAACAACAAGATGGTACAGAGCGGGTTATAGCATATGCAAGTAGGAGTTTACATCCAGCAGAAAGGAATGACTCCAACTATAGTTCCTTTAAGCTGGAGTTTCTTGCCCTAAAGTGGGCTGTGACGGAGATGTTCAAAGATTATCTATGGGGTGCCAAAATTGTGGTGGTCACAGATAATAATCCCCTGGTGCATCTGGAAACTGCTAAGTTGGGGGCTGTTGAACAGAGGTGGGCAGCGCAGTTGGCTAATTACGATTATCAGATTAAGTATCAACCAGGTCGTAACCATGTAAACGCTGACGTGCTTTCCAGGCTCCCCACGGTAGGTGCTGATGGCCCTGCCCCAAATGTGTTTTCGTTAGATAACATGGAGTGTGTGGTGGAAATGGTCCAGGCTCCAGGTGAACTGGTGGACGCTGGGTTTGGCTGGGGATGGGATCCAACCCGTTGGCGGGAACTGCAGAGGGCTGACCCTCACCTCCAAGTTGTGCAAGGTTATTGGGAGAGTGGTAGGATGCCTGCAGCTCCTGAACGTAAGCAACAGTCCAGACAGGTACAGAAGATGTTAAGTCAGTGGAATAGGTTAACTATGCAGGATGGGGTAATTTGTTGTGTTGTGCAAGATCCTCAGACAAATGAGGCTGTTTCCCAAATTTGGGTTCCACAGCATCATATTATAACCCTTCTAGAGGCTTACCATGATGAGACCGGACATCAAGGGCTAGAGCAGACCTTATCACTCCTAAAGAGGCATTTTTATTGGGTGGGGATGGAAAGCTCCGTGCGCAATTTTATTAGGTTGTGTCCACGTTGTACGTTTCGTAAGGCTAGACCTGAAAGTAAGGCCCCTTTGGTCGCTTTCACAGCTCAGGGCCCGCTTCACATAGTGGCTATGGATTTTTTGTCTTTGGGATGACCAGCAGATCGTTATCAGAACATACTTGTAATTACAGATCTCTTCACTAAATTTGCATGGGCAGTGCCCACTGTAGACCAGTCTGTGCTAACCACAGCTAGAGTTATGTGGAACTGTGTTATCCAGCCTTTTGGTTGCCCAGAAGTGTTCCATTCAGATCAAGGGCCGAACTTCGAGTCCGCCTTAGTCAAGGAACTTTGTGCCTTGTATGGCTGTCGGAAGAGTCGGACTAGCGTGTACCATCCGCAAGGTAATGGGGTTTGTGAGAGGTTTAATCAGACCTTGTTAGATTTGCTAGGGACCTTGGAGCATGAACAACAGAGTAGGTGGGTAGAGTACCTCCCTTCGCTTGTGCAGGCTTATAATAACAGTGTGCATACCATCACAGGTTATGCCCCAACCTATTTGATGTTTGGCAGGCATATGCGTTTACCCCTTGACTTGGCCCTGGGTGTGCCAAGGCAAGGTGAGGAGGATGGTGTACAGGAGTGGGTTAAGAGACATCATGAGCGGTTAACCTATGCATATTGTAAAGTGTCTGCGAATTCTGCAAAGGCCGCAGCTAAAAACAAACGTCTGTATGATAGGACAGCTCGAGACTCCCTCCCCCTATTGGCAGGTGAACGGGTTTTAGTATGGGATAATAGGCGAAGGGCAAAGGGAAAATTGGGTGATCGGTGGGAGTCCCAACCGTATGTGATCATACGGCAGCTTTCTACGGGTTTCCCTGTCTATGTAGTGAGACCTGAGGGGAAGTTGGGGCCTGAGCGCACTCTCCACCGTAACCTCTTACGCCCTTGTTTGTACTTACCAAAGAACCCCCAGGTACCCCCGACAGAGAGGAATTTAAGGGTGGAGGAGCAATGGGGCTGGGTTCCTGGGTTTCAAGAAGACCAGTTTGTTAATGTAAAGGGTGAATCATCTGTTCGTGCAAAAGTAATTTATGGTGTTCCACAAGGTTCTGTTTTAGGACCTATATTATTTACAATATATATGCTACCACTAGGCATCATTATCAGTAAACACGGCATAAATTTCCACTGTTATGCAGATGACACCCAGTTATATATATCAAGTAAACTGGATCATAAAATTAAACTTGGCAAGATTGAGGACTGTATAAAAGACATAAAAGATTGGATGTCAAATAATTTTCTGTTACTTAACTCTGATAAAACAGAGGTCCTGCTTCTTGGTCCAAAATTAGCCAGAGACAGACTGTCTAACTCAACACTAAAACTTAACAATCTCTCAGTTTCATCAAGCCTATCTGTTAAAAATCTTGGTGTCATGATAGACGCTGATCTGTCCTTCTACACACATATAACTAATATCACTAGAACAGCCTTCCTGCATCTCCGCAATATCGCTAAATTAAGAAATTCATTATCTCTACAGGATGCAGAAAAGCTAGTTCATGCATTTATCACTTCAAGGCTAGATTATTGTAATGCCCTGCTGTCTGGATGTCACAGCAAAAGCCTTAACAAGCTTCAGCTGGTCCAGAACGCTGCAGCCAGAGTCCTCACAAGAACTAGGAAGTTTGACCATATTAGTCCAGTTTTATCAGCCCTGCACTGGTTACCAGTTAAATTTCGCATTGATTATAAAATTCTATTACTGACTTATAAAGCTCTAAACGGGCTCGCCCCTCAGTACCTGAGTGAGCTCCTCTCCCACTATGAACCATCACGCCTACTTAGATCACAAGGTGCTGGCTTACTACTGGTACCTAGAATAAATAAAGCTACATCAGGGGGGAGAGCTTTCTCATACAAAGCCCCCCAGCTCTGGAATAATCTTCCTGCCAATGTTCGGGAATCAGACACAGCCCCAATCTTTAAGTCTAGGCTAAAAACTTATTTGTACAGTCAAGCATTTGGTGACTAGTCTTCCCTGTCAGGTCTAGACCTGCTGGAGTCTACACTGCTCTGTTTTACTGTAATCTGTGGTCAGCCACTCTTTACAGAACTGACTCTGTTTTTTTCTTCTCCTTTCTCTGCCGAGCTGATCAGCTGCCCATCCTGTGCGCCTGATGCTGTTGCCTCTACTGCCTTGATTGGTGCCGCTGCTCACCAGCCTTCTGGACCGGTTTGACCACCACTGAGCTTCTTGCTGTACAGCGCTGTGCAGTCCTCACCCTCAGATCTCTCTCTTTCTTTTCCCACTTTACTATAATACTTCTTACTAATAATGTTCGCTGTCCGGTGTCGACCATAGGAGGATGGGTTCTCCTTCTGAGTCTTGGTTCCTCTCAAGGTTTCTTCCTCTTTTAGGGAGTTTTTCCTTGCCACCGTCACCACTGGCTTGCTCATGGGGGCTCGGACCTGGATTTTCTTTCTTCTTTTCTCTTCTCTCTGTAATACTGATTGTTCTGTAAAGCTGCTTTGTGACAACACCTGTTGTAAAAAGCGCTATATAAATAAATTTTGCTTGCTTGCTTGCTACCTAGAGGAACAAGCAGGGGTAGGTGCCCGACGGTCCCAGCGGGTAAATCATGGTCAGCCACCAGTGAGGTTTGGGGATTGGGCTTCTTGAGTTGGGGTTCTCAGGACTAGAACCCATTGGTGGGGGAGGATGTCACGAGTGACAGGCGAATTGTAAAAAAAAAAAAAAAAAAAAAAAAAAAGGGCGATGTCTGTTTAAAGGGGACTTTTGGTTTGCCGAAACTGCCCGGAGAGTGATTAGTGGGACCAAAACAAGCGACAGCTGTGATCGCTCTAATTTTGACGACTGCACATCCTCATTTAAGGGAGATGGAGACTCAACTAGACGAAGGGGCGAGTGAAGAGAAGAACGTGGGACAAGGCATGCTAGATCTGGACACTGAAAGAGAAGAGTGACGTTATTGACTGGACAAATTTACTGTGCTGCTCGGGCCGGGAGTGGAGCGAAGTGAAGGACTGCCGATTTGATCTGTTGGCCGGGAAGGTGGACTTGGTTGTTTTTGAATCTGCGTGGCGTTGCAGGCAGGTGTGGGGGGAACCCAAGAGACCCGACGTTCGTGGCATGATCTGAAGCCGTGTGCTGTCCCCAAACTGCGAACTATGTTTATCCTTCTGCTCATCACCAGTTTTTGTTTTATTTGTAGGAAGCTTTTTAAGTATAGTTGGTTTTTAAACCACAAGCGCAGAAGTTAGTCCTAGAGAATTTGGTTTTATTTATCTGGTTGCTGGTTAAATTTAATCCTGATATTTATTTTTTTTTATTAGTGTGAGGTTTTCTTTTTGGGGTTTTTTCCTTATTAATGTGTGAAATTTGAATGTGGGGTGGTACCGGTGTGTTGGGTGGTGTAATGGATTTTATTTGCCAGTGCTAGTGGAAGAGAGTGTGTGTGCGTGTGCATATATATAAAACCGTTCCCTAAGACGTTTCTGGCTAGATTACAAACCTTTAGGTTTAGGCTTTTTAGCTGTTTTTAAATCGTTGTAATTCGATCCCTCGTTTGTCTGTCTGTTTGTTATTGTTTTCCTAGTGGTGACGCCGACTGGATCCCCGATGGACTGTGGACTGCTTCCTCCCCATTCTTTTTTTTAAATCAATATTCGGGGTTTGAACGGGAGTTGTTTTTTTTTTTAATTTGTGGTATATGGTGTTTTTAAATAAAGACTGTACACTCTATCCTCTACCAAGTGATTACTGTCGACTTCACTGATCCCCAAGGTGTATACAAATGTATTTTAATTGGAAAAAGGGTTTTGTTGCCCATTCTTTTAAATTCGGCCGTGACATAAATAATAAATATATTTTCCCTGAACCTGCTCATCCAGTGGCTGTAAGTTGTCTGTTATCTCCTCACCTTGCTCCATGTCCTCAGCTGGACCCGTGGAGGAGGAGGTGCTGCTCCAGCTCCCTCAGCGACTGCAGCTGCTTCTGGGACGATCAGTGAGCTTTACAGGTTAGCTGCAGGGCTAACGCTAACCTCAGAAACGCCGTCTGGTACTTCAGACGCGTCAGAAAAGTTTTATTTGCTGCATTAAATCAAATTCTGAGCTTCTTTATCAGCTCGTGCTTGTTAAACAGGCCTGCTAATGAAGCTCATCGCTAGCTAGCCCAGCTAACTCCAGCTCCCGCTGCTACGGCGTATTCAGCGTTTGGCCCTTCAGGCTCACCTGCTCTCAGGAGTGAACGGGTCAGAACCGCTCCTGCCCTCTGTCTGCCTTCTCTCTGACTCTCCCTGCTCCGCTCACCTGTGAAATCCTGGTTCTGGCTTCGTTTTCAGCAGCGGGTCAGAACCGGTCAGCAGCCGCTAACCGTCCTGAACGGCCATCAACAGCCAGCAGAGGACCGATGTGGATCAAACCACTTTCACTTCTGAGGGGGGAGAGAATAGAGACCGCGGGATAAACAGACCGTGGAAGATGATCATGGAAATACAGTCTAGTATTATTTATTAGCAGAATAATATGGAGTTTTAAGAAATCTAGAAACCAAATTCAGCGTGTTTCTGAGACTTTTGAGGCCCCCCATTCAGGGGGTCCAGGTTAGTCCGGTCCATCATTTCCCGCCGGGCATATTCAGCTAATCTGAACCAGCAGATTTAATTTAATTTAATTTATTCATATTATTATTCCTTCTTTAAAACAGCGATTTATTAATAAGCTTCTTTATAAACTCTTATAAGCCGGACTTTCCCCACAGCGCTGCTCTGACCCAGCACCAGTTTTAGCCGTTTGAGTTTGTTTAGTTCTCAATTTAACGATAAACAGTAACTTTTCTAGCGGTTTTTCTGAAGAAATGAGATGAACTAAAGTTAAATTACTCGTCTTAAACTTCAGCAAACGGTCAGTAAATCAGCCTTTACTGCTATTGTTATTTAGCAAACAGCTCAGCTAACTTCGCTTCTGTTCCTCCTACCAACGGCGCTGCTGTTAGCACAGAAGCTAACGCTACTTAACGGTAAAGGAAATAACGGCCGTTAGCTGTTTTTACCTCACTAAATAACCTGTCCTAATAATTATGAACTGTAGGGAGTTTATTTACACATCTAGAGTCTAATATATGCAGTTTAGCCAGCTTTTAATCTTCCTACACAAAGCTGAAATTAGCTTCTTCTCCGAATTTCACGGTCCACCTTAAATAGGGCAGCAGTGCCATTCTGATGCTGGCGGGCAGCCTCTGCGCCTGAATGGAACTGCTGCGCTATTTAAGGTGGACCGGGAAGTTAAAATCAGAAGCCGGTAAATGTGATTTTTCAGCGTCAGCCTCGTCCTTTACACCCAGAGAGCTTTATGTTCTCACGCTCAGCTCGAAAGGAGAGAGGTTTAAATGAAGATCCCCTCAGAAAAACGGGTGAAATAGCGCTGCCGTACCGCAGGGCTGCTCAGCTGGTCACCTGCTGGTCAGATTAATGCTCATACACCACAAAACCTGAATTTATCACCACATATTTTCAGCATTAACACTTGCATTGTTGTTATATTGGATTAGTCTACATGCTGTGACCTTCATATACAAAATGCTCTGTGTTTATATATTTTTATTATTATATATATTATTATATATATTATTGTAGGGGGTTTGTACAACTCGGGGGCTTTTAGAGGCTTTAATGTATTTACTTATGTCTTTATAACATGTATTGGTGGGACAGTACCACTCCAGGTGGTCTCCTCTACATCTGATATCACTGAACGAGGGGGTGGAGAAGCTTCAGCATGTTTCAGACCACTGTTTGTATGAAGCCCATCACTGTACGGAGCACGTGGTGAAGGTAGGCAGCCACTGTGAGACTCGTCTGCTCTGTTTCAGGGGTGAGGTTTGGGGAATATTACTGCCACGTCTGCCACCTGTGTGATAAAAACAAGAAGATCTACCACTGGCAGCCCTGCAGCATCTACAGGTGGGACAAGCCACGTTTACACCCCTGTTCTTTTGTCTAGTAGCTGTTTACATTTTCCACTGTAATAAACCGATAAGGAAGTATTTATTTAACTGCTACACAGTTCTTGTTCATGTCCACCAGCTTCTTACTCGAGGTTACCGTTCTGCCTTTGGGGCGTGGCCATGCCAGGACACAGCTTGTGCATTTGATATTTACGATTGATGACATGCGTGTGCAGAACTTGAGTGCTTCTGATCTGGGATCTGAGTTTTCAGTCAACAGTGTGTTGTGTGATTATAACTGAGTGAAATTATATTCCAGATATAGTTCATACATGCACTCACGGTAGCAAGCAGCTGTACGTCACGCTCATGTAGATGTTATTAAATAAAAACTGAGGATGTTCAACATCTGCATCTGGACATCTGAGCAGAGCCAGTGCCTGCTCTATTAAGCAAACAGCAACTGTAAAATGGTTAGTGTGATATTTGGCCTAAGCCAAATTACTACAATTACTGTGTGGTTAAATGGGCTCATTGAAAGCTTCTGTACCTGAGTATAGACAGTTTTAGGGAGTTTTGTGGTACAAGATGATGTAAGGAAAGTATAATCACCATGAAATTAAATTGGTAAGAAAGTCATAAAAAGTTATCATCACCAATAAAGTACTATAGACACACTTTCAGTTTACAAATTGTCTGAAAATGTACTATTTAAAGAAATTGTGATGCCCTCCTCCTCTGTGATGATTTGCTCTTGGTGTGAGGAACAGCTGCCTGCAGTGCTTTTACCTTCCATCCTCCTTCATGGTTAGAAGTTTGAGAAGCTGTACAATAAATTGTAAAGAACAACAAAAACAACACCAGACATGTTACGTCAGGGGTTCCCAAAGTCGGTCCTGTGCTCGTCAATTAGACAGAGACGGAACTGAGGCAGCACGTCGGCCACCAGAGTAGGGAAGAAAACCTGATCTCACTGATTTTGACTGTGGTGTGATTGTTGGGGGCAGGTGGGCTGGTTTGAGTATTTCTATAGTTACTGATCTGAGATTTTCACATCCAACAGTCTCTATATTTTACTCAGAATGGACCAATAAAGAAAAAGCATCCAGTGAGCCGCAGTTTAGAATGCACAACACGTCGAACCTTGAGGTGGATGAGCTACAACAGCAGGAGACCATATCAGGTTTCTGTAGAGAAGAGTGGGGCCAGAATTCCTCCACAGTGATGTCAAAGACTCATTGCGAGTTATTGGCAAACGTTTGATTTCAGTTGTTACTGCTGAGGGCGTCACAACCAGTTATTAGGTTAGGGGGCAATTTTACTTTTTCAAATATGTTTTGAATAAATCTGTATCTTCAATAAATGACATGATCAGAAGCTGCATCTCGTGTTTATTCGTGATCACCAGCGGCGACAGTGACTAGACAAACTCCCTGAGAGCAAGCGGAGGAAACCTTCAGAGGAACCAAGACTCAGAAGGGGAACCCATCCTGCTCTGGTCGACACCAGATTCCAGAACATTAACAAACTCAGCAACCAGGTCTTTTTCTACATCTTGGACTTCAAACTCTGTATTATGACGATTAAAAATACGAAGAACAAAAGCTGTTTCTGTCTGTTTCAGCACCCACACAGCATCAGTACTGAACTAGAGCGCTTGGTGTTGATGTGTTTATTAAATATGAGGTAAAGAAAGATCCGCAGAGCTGAGCGTCGCTCTCTGCGTCACAGATGTGAAAGTGAAAGTAAGTTGTTGGGAGAGGCGCAGAGACGGAGACACGCAGAGGATGAACTGTCAGTGAACGCCGGTCTTCAGTGTCCTACAGGGTGAGTGACCTGCAGACGCTGATCCTCTGCACGAGCGCCGATTCTACAGCAGAGCGCTTTGTTTATCTCAGCTCGTGAGGAGCCGGCATGTCCGCTATGATGACGCAGCTCTAACGGCGCGCGCAGCCAAAACCCACACAACGTTCCGCTAATGTTACATTTAGGTTCCTCTAGGAAACCATTGCATTATGGTTCCGGCAACGGCCTGATGTCACTGAAATTCAGCGCGGGTTCCGGAACGTTCTGGAAGCTGTAAAGCAGAACGTTCCCTTATGGGTTTAGGAGAACTGACAGGGAACTTCAGACAAAGGGTTTATTTTTCATATGCGTGAAACATTCCA
Source organism: Pygocentrus nattereri (assembly GCF_015220715.1). Classification (NCBI taxonomy): domain Eukaryota; kingdom Metazoa; phylum Chordata; class Actinopteri; order Characiformes; family Serrasalmidae; genus Pygocentrus; species Pygocentrus nattereri. Next base: position 36,064,793 of record NC_051230.1, read on the forward strand.
ACACAAAAACAATGTTTTCAAAGGTTTTCTGTACGATTTCATATAATAGAGGTGTGTACAGACAGAGAGAGAGATAAGGGTGGGGGGGATTTCCACCTTTCCACGCCCAGATCATCTCCATTAGGTTCTCCGTTTAGTTCGTCAGTTCAGTAAAATCTGAGTTTGAACTGATTTTCTTACCTGAATTTTCCGTTCCACCTTAAATGGAGCAACAACATTGTGGTACCTATACAGTCGCCAGGATGCAACACCTGCACCATCTAAGGTGTAACGGAAAATGCCAATAGGCAGCCAACCTCAGCCTGGTGAGCTCTAATCTAATGAATTACCCTCCACGCTACAGAGCATGCGCAGGGCATTAGTACAGCACAGTGACTCAGTGTTTCAGAGCTTTTAGTGTGTTTTACTGTATTATTGTGTTAATTGAGTAGATAATATAGACATAATATCACTATTTACCCCCTGATAAAGAGAACTGGGCTGTCAGAATATAATTAATCGAATTTATGTAATAATAATAATAATTATATATATATACCCATATATTTGCCCATGTATAGTTCTGTTTGTTGGCTTCGTTTGAATCTCTGTGTTCATTGTATTCTGGTCTGTCATGTCTGAACCCCGTTTTCTCCGTGTTGGCTCTTTGACCCTGGACCGTTTTGACTATGACCCTGGATTTACCCATAATAAATCTCGCTTTTTCTCGCTTTTTCGCTAAATCTAGCGTTTTCTGATAAGAATAATTTTATTATCAAAACATCTACAGTTTTATGTCGTGGGTATCTATTAACACACACTACAGTAGGACATTTCCATAAGGTAACATACTTTGTCAGATCACGGGGTGCTGTGAAGATGAGCTGCTAAAAATGAGCTTTAAAATTTCAATTAAAATTCTTTTGTCTTTTCAATCGTTCCAACTGGCACTCTGCGTTTCACGGTGTTCAGCCATTTCTGGTGAGTGTTTGTGTTTTCATTTATAAAAACTCATACCTGCTTGTTAAGCAGTGTGTAAACATGTGTCAAGTGTATCATGGTGTTTATAGCTTGTTTTAATTGTGATTCACTGCTGCCTCCCTTTCAACTTAATGCTGGTTAACTAGCTAGCATTAGCTAGCTAGCTAGCTTAGTCTAGTTGATTAATGAAGAAGGTCACAAATGGCTTAGAGTCATGGAGAATGGGTTAGTGTTTTAGTTGGATAATCATCAGTTGGTGTTCTCGAGTGTGTTGACGTACTATTTTCACCTGTCACTTTCACCTTCCACCCCACGACCCAGATATAAAAATAAGTTCTGGAGCATATTTGTAACAAATTAGTTTTATTATAAATATTTGTGCTGAATTATCCTTTTTAATTTCATCTTTGGGGGACATCTTCTGCACCAAGGACAGCATTCAAATTAGTCATAACTGAGTAGTGGGACATCTTCAGCACCAAGGACAGCGCTCAATGTAGTTTTGCTTTAATGAGAGAATGAATGAACTTTATTGTCATTGCACATTGTACTCGTACACTTGCAGAACATAGTACAAAATAAAATGAGATAAAATAATTTAAACACTATACAAATTTACACTCAACAAAACATGGACAAAAAGCGCACATGACCCATCGAAGTTTGAATTTTTCAGTTATAAATTGCACTGGCCCATTTGAAATGAATTGTTAATTTGCATAGTTTGACATTGCCCCCGTCTGGAATTGCACCAAAACCTGATCAGTCACATGTTTGTATTAATCAGATCAGTCACATATTTGTGTTCAACAGAGCTGTGGCCCTGTTGTAAAACTGTCTTTTAGTCTGTTTGTCCTTGTTTTCATTTGTCTGTAACATCTGGCAGACGGCATCAGTTCAAACATTCGGTACCCTGGGAGTGTACTGTCTTTTTTCATCCTGTCTGCCCTTCTGACACAGCGGTTGCTGTAGAGTTCCTTAAGGGATGGTAGGGGATGTCCAATGATTTTTGGGCGGTGTTGATGACCCTTTGTAAGTCCTTTTTGTGCGCCATATTGCAACTGGAGAACCCCACAGAGATACAAGTCAGCACAATCTCCACGGAGCAGTGGTAGAAAACAGTCAGCAGTTCCTTCTTAAGATTGAGGCTCCTGAGGATCCTTAGGAATTGGAGACATTGCTGTGCCCTTTTCACGACCACTGAGGTGTTGGAACTCCATTAAAGGTCTGCGTCCAAATGCACCCCCAGGAACTTGAAACTGGGTACCCTCTCCAGACACTCCCCATTTATCCAGATTGTCTGCAAATCGGACTTCCTCCTGCTGAAGTCTACAGTAACTTCTTTCATTTTAGAGGTGTTGATGACTAAGTTGTTGTCTGAACTCCAATCCACCAGCCTTTGGACCTCCTCCTGGTACGCTGTTTCGTTACCATCAGATATAAGTCCAATTAGGCTGGTGTGATCCACGAACTTAACTGTAACGTTGTCTGGATGGCTACTAACACAGTCGTACATGTACAGGGTATAGAGTAGTGGACTCAGCATGCAGCCCTGGGGATCCAGTGTTGAGGCTGAGAGCTGTGGAGAGATTTGGACCAACTCTAACTCTCTGTACGCGATCTGAGAGGAAGTCTCTAATCCAGCAGCAGATGTTTTCTGAAAGACCAATGTCCAATAACTTAACTGTCAGTTTTTCTGGGTGTATGGTACTGAAAGCAGAGCTAAAGTCAAATCAAATCTAATCAAATCAAATTTATTTGTAGCGCTTTTTACAACGGATGTTGTCACAAAGTAGCTTTACAGAATTTCAGAAAAGAAAAAGTTTCAAGAGGACTGTAAGAATGTACAGAAACCCCCCGGTGGGCAAGCCAGGGGCAACAGTGGCAAGGAAAAACTCCCTCAGAACTGAGGAAGAAACCTTGGGAGGAACCAGGCTCACCAGGGGGGACCCATCCTCCTCTGGTCAAACTACCTACAAGTGATTATATTACTAATATTAACAGCAGTAATATTGGTATTAGGAATAACTAGGAGTCTATGAGAACATCAGTGTAGGGTGGGCAGCTCATCCAAGGTAGGTGGTGGTAGCTGGGGCGTGGGCAGCTGGTCTGAAGTGGGTAGCAGGAGGGCTCGGCAGTCAGTCGTCCTTCAGTGTCCAGCCGGATATATGGGTGATTGTATACTCGGAAAAAAAGCAGGTAAATGGGATTAGTTTTGTTCTATCCGTTTGTACATAAACAGGGAATGTAAACATTTACAGAGTGTGGCTAACGACTCCGGCAGATCTGACTATGACAGCTTAACTAAAAGGAGAGAACCAGAAGGACACACAGACACGGCAGCACTCTGAGACAGTTCGGCATCCCTCCGCTCCACCGTCCACAGACCTGAGTGACCGCGTGCGAGCAGCGGGACGACAGCACCACCAGGACGACTGTCCTAGCGATGCTGCCAATGTGTTGATCGAATGATAAATCTGGATTTATTATAACGCCAAGATTTTTTGCTGCTGATCCAGGTGTGGCTGGAAAGTCGGCGAGATTTGAGATTAAATCTGGTGATTTACTTCTTGCTAGTTTTGGACCCAGAAGGAGAACCTCTGTTTTGTTACTGTTTAATAGGAGGAAGTTGCGTGACATCCAGCCTTTCACGTCTTTTACACAGTCCTCCATTTTCTTTAACACTAGAACTACCAGACCTCTGGCAAAGTTATACCTTTAACTCCCAAAGAACTGCCAAATGGCAGGTGTGAAAAGCCCGTCTTGCCTCCAATGTTATGTAAATGAGGCCATTACATTTGCAAGAAGTAACTAAAGACACTCTCCTACACTCTACACCCTTCTCGGCAACAAGTTGGTGGAGCTCCCCCACCCCCCCCCAAAAAATGTCAACATTACCAGAAATTTAGATTCAACTTAGCTTTATTGGTATATGTACAGTAAAGAAATGTGTTGCTTTGTTTCCCTGTACAATGAAATAGTAATAAAAATAAGTAATACAAAGATAAAATAAGCATGCAACAATATTACAACAAAAGTATTCGTAAATAGAACTAAATGTAAACTATACAGAAATATAAACTATGCTAATAATCCTATGCACATACAGTCATTGTGCAGTAGTGCGCTACATTACAAATAACCTGTATTGGTCATCAGGTTTGGCTGATATGTACAGTTGAGTATCGTCTGCATAACAATGAAAGTTTACGCCATGGTTACTTATAACTGTGCCTAACGGTAACATGTATAGTGTAAATAGTAATGGTCCTAATATAGACCCCTGCGGAACTCCAAATCTCACTTTTGAGTAATAATTTGCATAGACCTGAATCATGTAGCATGCCGAATCTGTTATGGTTGGCTGCAGCCAGGTCTCTGTAATAAATAACTGCAGTTACAAAGACATTTGTTATCCGCAAATTGTAGCCTCATTTCATCAGTTTTGTTCATTATGTATCTGGCATTTGTGAGGAAAATGCTGGGAAGCGGTAGTTTAAACGGTTGCCTCTTTAGCCACGTTAGCGTGCCGGCCCTGCAGCCTCGCTTTTGATTCCTTTGTCTATGTTTCCTCTTGGGCTTTTCGCTGGGAAAACAATCAATGGAGACTCCAGAGTGCTGGGTGTGCTCATAACACACTGTGTGATCTTCAGCACCAAGAACAGCACTCAAATTAGTCATAACAGACTAGAGAGACATCTTCACATTTCTCATAACAGAGTAGGGGGGCATCTTCACACTTGTCATAACAGAGTAGGGGGACGTCTTCAAACTAGTCATAACAGAGTAGGGGTACGTCTTCAAACTAGTCATAACAGAGTAGGGGAACATCTCCACACTAGTCATAACAGAGTAGGGGGACATCACACTAGTCATAACAGAGTAGGGGGACATCTCCACACTAGTCATAACAGAGTAGGGGAACATCTCCACACTAGTCATAGCAGAGTAGGGGAACATCTCCAAACTAGTCATAACAGAGTAGGGGGACATCTCCACACTAGTCACAGCAGAGTAGGGGAACGTCTTCAAAGTAGTCATAACATTCTAGGGGGGCATCTTCACACTTTTCATAACAGAGTAGGGGGATATCTTCACACCTGTCATAACAGTAGAGGGACATCTTCACACTTGTCATAACAGAGTAGTGGAACATCTCCACACTAGTCATAACAGAGTAGGGGGACATCTCCACACTAGTCATAACAGAGTAGGGGGACATCTCCACACTAGTCACAGCAGAGTAGGGGAACGTCTTCAAAGTAGTCATAACATTCTAGGGGGGCATCTTCACACTTTTCATAACAGAGTAGGGGGATATCTTCACACTTGTCATAACAGTAGAGGGACATCTTCACACTTGTCATAACAGAGTAGAGGGACATCTCCACACTAGTCATACCAGAGTAGGGGAACATCTCCAAACTAGTCATAACAGAGTAGGGGGACATCTCCACACTTGTCATAACAGAGTAGGGGGACATCTTCAAACTAGTCATAACAGAGTAGGGGGACATCTTCACACTTGTCATAACAGAGTAGGGGGACATCTTCAAAATAGTCATAACAGAGTAGGGGGATATCTCCACACTAGTCATACCAGAGTAGGGGGACATAATTGCTAATTTTCCTTTGGGATCAATAAAGTATCTATCTATCTATCTATCTATCTATCTATCTATCTATCTATCTATCTATCTATCTATCTATCTAACAGAGTAGGGGGACATCTCTACACTAGTCATAAAAGAGTAGGGGGACATCTTCAAACTAGTCATAACATAGTAGGGGGACATCTTCAAACTCGTCATAATGGCGACATCTTTATACTTATCATAACAGAGTAGGGGACGTATTCAAACTAGTCATAACAGAGTAGGGGACCTTCAGCACCAAGGACAGTGCTCAGACTAGTTTTGCCGGTGTCTTCTCTTGTCAGGCGGTGAATTACTATACCAAATTTGCATTTATTAAACCTACTTCATGCTTTATTTGTATGTGGCTTGCCTAGTGAGTGGCTGCAATGTGTGATGCGCTACACAGTAAAAAAAAGAAAATTAAACAATGATAAAACAGTCTATGGTAGGGTCATTCAGTAAGTAATGTAGTCATGCATTTATACATTAGTTTAATGTTGAGTTATTAGAGATATCAGAATTCTTCCGTTGGTTAAATAATGTCTAATGCTTGTTTTATAATGAGGATATTGTTGGTCGGTGGAAGGAGCACTTTGAGGAACTCCTTAATCCGGGAGACATGCCTCCATCACAGGAGTCAGGGCCAGAGGCTTCTGGTGGGTCAAGTTCCATTTTCCTGGTGGAGGACACTGAGGTAGTTGGCAAACTGCTCAGTGGCAAGGCACTGGGGGTGGATGAAATTCGTCTGGAGATGCTTAAGGCTGTCGTGGCTAACATGCCTCTGCAGTATTGCATGGACCTCGGGAACAGTACCCTTGGACTTGCAGACCAGGGTGGTGGTCCCTATTTTTAATAAACGGGGACCGGAGGGTATGTGCCAACTATTATGAGCCATAATGCAAAGCTCTCTGTTTACCGGTCGGTCTACATCCCAACCCTCACCTATGGTCATGAGCTGTGGGTAATGACCGAAAGAACAAGATCGCGAATACAAGAGGCAGAAATGAGCTTCCTTCATAGGGTGGCAGCTACACTCTATTGATAGGGTGAGGAGTTCAGCCATCTCGGAGGAGCTCAGAGTAGAGCTGCTACTCCTGCACATTGAGAGGAACCAGCTGAGGTGGTTCAGGAATCTGATCCGGATGCCCCCTGGATGACTCCCGGTTAATACCATGGTTAGTTGAACTGGATGTTTTGTAGTTGATATAATAATAAAACATGCAGTACAAGGGGTCTCCTGGATGTGGGGCAGAGAACCACTGATGTAACATACATTCATCACTGTTAGGGTATCAATTTTGTTCATCCTCCAGTCCATCTGTTAAACATTTGCTCATAATTCGAAGCATTTTTCCTAATCTGAGAAAAAGAAGTGTAATGTTAATGTTATTAATGATGTGAATATGCAGACATGACAAACAACACAGACTTCTTCTATACCCTTTTACTACAGAAACCTAATTTTATAAAGGGGAAGGTTTAAGTACATAAATAAAATTAAGCGATAAACACAACACACACTAACACACCACAACTACGTCAGTGTTACTGCAGAGCTGAGAATGACCCACCATCAAAATAGTACCTGCTCTGTGAGGGTCCTTGGGGGTCCTGACCACTGAAGAACAGGGTAACAGAGTATCAGAGAAACAGATGGACTACAGTCTGTAACTGTAGAACTATAGAGTGCAGCTATACAGTCAGTGGAGCTGATAAAGTGGACAGTGAGCGCAGAAACGAAGAGGTGGTCAGAACATTATGACTCATCGATACTTCTGGAGTTCTCTAACTGTAGCATCATACTGAAATTCAACAATAACTTTTTCTTCTTTATTAGAGGTAGTTACTTCAATGAGTCTTTTACAGATCCAAATTCCTTCAAAAGTAATTTTAAAGCAATAAAAAAGGTGCATTAGAAATGATTAACAAGTGTGTATACACAACAGTGGCTATCAATCTAAAGAGGGTCTAGAAAGAGCTTTAGAAAACTTCGTACAACACAAAAATAACCAAAACATAAAAAGGTACATGAGGAATGAAAGTGGTGCAGATGTTGAACTTTTATTTTCATTTTATTGTCAGACCATCTGATGTTGTTTAGATGTAGGTGATTTCTTATTTATTGATCTTTGTGTCTTTTTAGGATTCCTGTTGATATAGTTGAGCGATGCAGTCCTGTAGCTCTGCTCACTGTGTCCTGATCTTACTGATCTTCACATTCACTGCTGGTAAGTTCTGGCTGATTCAAGTTAGTTTAGTTCTGAAAAGCTCACTTTGGGTCAATGGCTGTGTTTACATGCAAAGCTTTTTGCCAATCTAATTGAATACAATCTGATTACAGATTCAGAATGAGGTGTTTATTCTCACTCTATTCAACAATTTAATGGAAAATCTTCGTTTACATGCTCACTACAAGTAATCCGATGCAAAATGACACACATGCGTGAAGTAGCGCTTAGAGTACACGTTACCATGACAGCGAACATCACGTGAGGTCCAGTCAGCGTGAGATGAGTTTGCAGTTGGCGCGCTTGTGGTTTTAATTGCTTTAAACTGATGTCAAACGTCCTTCACATGTCCTTATTAAAGAAGGCCGAGAGGAAGACGTCGTGTTCTGAGACACATAAGCTGGACGTCCGTCCCACCGCCGTCTTTTAAAGATCAGAGCATGAACTTCGTCTCCTCTGACGACCACTTTCTGCTCCGCCGTGTTGAACGGTATAAACTCTCACTATGACGCGACGCTCATGCAGGACAGACTTAAACTTTCCGATAGGGAATGTAATCGGATACAGGCGTTTCCACGGATAATATTCTTCTGTTCAATGGATTATTTAGAGGTTTATCCACCTCGTTCAATCAGATAGAAATTGTATTATGAATGGCTTCAATCGGACTAGGCTATTCTGATTGAGGTGTTTACCTGGATGTAATATTATGTAATAATATGATATTCTATTCCGATTATTAATGGATTATTAAGATGCATGTAAACTTGGCTAATGACAGGTTTAGAATTTGATGTTGTCCTGCAGTCACTCTTTTGTCCAGGATCTGAACAAATAGGCTGTAGCTCAAATATTATTTTATAGAGGTTATCTTCTGAAGAGTAGGTCAGATGAGGATCCATAACCCATATCACACAACCTGAAAAGCTACCTACTAATGCTCTATAGTTCTCATGTTGGACTCTTCAGAGTTTTCTCTCTAATGGCCCCTCCATCTTCTAGGCTTTCATTAATGACACTTTGTGAGCCATGATTGGTCAATTCATTGTCTCTTACATCAACAATATTTTGTAGGGGTTGGCTCTGACCAAAACGTCATCAACCAATCACAGACTATCTGTCCATTCAGACTCACCTAATCAGTGATTCTATCCCACTTTTTTCATCAAAGTCTTTAACTCTGGTTTTTACCACAAGCATCTGCTTCACACCATTAAACTATTACATTTATATATTATAAATCAGTTTTTTCTACAGACGGTAACAATAATTATCCAATAATCTAACTTAACCATTTCTTAAACTGTTACAAACCCAATTCTTGACTCTCCTTTTCTTATTCTCTTTTTCAGTGTATGTGTCAGCTGTTCCCCCAGTGAAGGTGAAGCTTAATGAGACGGCTACTCTGCCCTGCTATAAGAGCTGTCCTGGTGTCGTCAGATGGACTGTATCCCATAAACCCAGAGATGTTCTAGCTGAGTGTGATCAGACTTCATGTAGATCAGTGAAGGAGGGATATCAGATGATCCATGATCAGTACCTGAAGGGGAATCTGTCTCTCATCATCACTAATGCTGACCTCAGTAAGAGCAATACATACACGTGTGAGTGCGGCAAATCAGAGATCTGTGATGTGTACCTTCAGGTTGAGGGTAGGTGTTTCTGTTTTCTTCACTGACTGTTATTAACAGAACTTCAGTGATTTAGATGCAGTGCTATATTTATAATCTAATAAAGTTCTTGTTTGCTGTTTTTTCTCTCTCACTGTTCCTGAATATTGGATCCAGAGAAAGGAACTGAAAACAGCAGAAACAGTGAGGGAATGTCCCATGGTAAGATCTGTTCCTTAAAGAATGACTAACAGGGCCACTTCTAGCCTTTTGGGGGCTCTAAGTAGGATTTTTTTGTGGGGTCTCATCTTGCTAACTGATGCACTGTAAAATGATTACAGCAGCAGTATTTCTGATTGCTGAATGCTAGTTTTGGTTCTAATAGGTCAGAACTTAAACTACAGCTAACATTTTTGGTCCAGTATTTCTCGATTTGTAAAGCTTTTCACAGCACATCTTATTTCCTGAACTGTACACTCTTGGTTTCTAGCTGATTCTACTTCATTTAGTTGTTCCGAAAACTCACTTAGGATCAACATCATGTAGGGACTCTGATGTTCAGATAAATTTATTCATTGATTCTAAAACACGAAGGAAATTAAATTATGTAGCAGTAATGTAGCAGCAATAATAATTCAAGACAACAACACACAAAACACCATCAAAATAAAATACATGAATATAAAAATCTATGTATAAGTGTAAAGTAAGTGGTGTGAACAGGAATGAGACCATGAGAATCTAAATGTAAACCAAGTGGCCAAGAGGGCAAACTGCAGCAGCACCTTGATTTTGAAGCAATACTGATAATAGCAGCAGACTGTAGCAGTCTTAAGGCATGTTGGCACAATCTTCTGGGAAAATGGGATGTTAAAGATGTCAGTAAGCACCTCTGAGAGCTGGTATGCGCAGTCCCTAAGGATTTTGTCCAGGTCTGCAACCCTGCGGTGGATGAGTTTCTGCAGAGACCTCCTCACATCAACTGCAGGCACTCTGAGGGCGAGCTCACCTGGTGGGCCATGAGCCAGGAGAGGTGTTGAGATCCTCAATATGAGCATAAAAAGTGTTAAGGGCATCAGGAAAAGGTGGCTTCCTGGGGCATTTCATGTCTCTTCTGGTGTAGTCTGTGATGATCGTGATGCCCCTCCATGTTCAGCCAGGTCTCCATCAGGAGTAGAAACACAACAGTTCCTCAGTTCCTGGTGAACGGTCAATCTCAGTCAAGCAAGATCTGCTTTGTTATCCAGTGAGCAAATACTGGCCAGAAAGAGTGATGGAATAGCTGGCCTATGCTGGTAGACATTAGCTTAGCTAGCAGACCGACCTGCTTGCCCCTCTTCTGCCTTCATGCACACCATGGCCTTTTGCCTTTGAGCTGGTGTAGTCTGCTTTGACACTCTGCATTCTGCTGAGTGCCATATGGGCTCAAAAAGATGAGCCAAAATTAATGACTCACAATTTAATCACGATGGATGAAAATATTATCAGGGATGCATCAGGATTTATAGAGCGTATAGACCAGTTTCCCAAACCCAGTTTAATCCTAAGACTAGACTGAAAAGAAAGTCCCATTGGTCCTTTTCCATTCATACTGGAATTTATCCCATGTTCAGTGTTAAGCAGGCTGAGCCGGAGAATCTGAACACAAAGCACCACCTTGTTTAATTATTTCTGCTTCCAGTTTTACAATATTAATGATCAGTGATTAATATTGATATTGCAGAATATTTGTTATTATTTAAGATTGGGGGTATTAAGCTGTAGGAGGCTGTAGATGGCAGGAATGTTTTAGATGTTAATTTTAACTTGTTACTAAACTAGTTCTTAACTTTCCTTTTCTTATTCTCTTTGTGTTTCTGCCTAAATCACATTCTTCAGTGAAGGTGAAGCTTCATGACTCTGCTACTCTGCGCTGCTCTGAGAGATGTTCTGGTTTAGCGAGATGGACTGTGTTCCATAAACCCAGAGATGCTCTGGCTGAGTGTGATCAGACTTCATGTAGATCAGTGAAGGAGGGATATCAGATGATCCATGATCAGTACCTGAAGGGAGATCTCTCTCTCACCATCACTGACACCGATTTCAGCAAGAGAACCTCATACACGTGTGACTGTGATGGTAAAGATCTCTGTGACATGGCCCTGAAGATTGAAAGTAAGTGTCTGTCTGTTTCCTTCACTGAGCTTTACTGCCTGAACTCCAATGATTTGAGTTCTGTGTTTAGTGTCAGATCTGCAGTCAATAAATGACATTCCTGATTGTTTTTCTCCTCAGCTGTGAATACTCTAGTTCAAATAAAGGCCGGTGAATCTCTGGTGCTGAATTTGGACATATCAGATCCGCTGGAGGTGATTTACGACTGCAGAGGAACATCTGGAACATTCAGTCGTCAGATCTGTACAGTGGATGGACAATCACTAGAGTGTAAACCTGAATATAAACACAGAATGTCTAAACTAACATCTGATCTAGAGCTGAGAGACATGAAGCCGTCTGATAGTGGAGTTTACACTATTCGGGACATCAAGACTAAAGAGGACATTCACGTCTATTCAGTGATTGTCCAAGGTATGAATTTACTGGGACTTCTGTATTTTATTTTATGCAGATATGCTGATGGGTATGAAAGTTGATAAAGTTTGTTTATGAAGGGTAAAAAGTCTTTAAACCTATATTATTCATACTGTATTCTGCCCTCACTTGAAAACCCTGCTTCTTCAGCAGATAGAGAACTTGTCCAAACACTCTTGAGGTTTAAAGGGATTTATTTGCTGTCACCACTCAGTGGAAGAGTGCGCCAGGAACTCAGTAAAACTAAACACAAAATGGTTCAAATGAACATACACTAGTGCAAATAGATCCTGCACAACTCAGTTGCCTTGCTCACGATGTTATGAACCTTTAGCATGATAGTATTGCGTCTGCTTACAGACGATGCTTGGATGAATGATTGCATGCAGGATGGAAGGAGATGCTCATCAGAACAGTAAGCTGTGCAATGCCGTGCTCTCAATGTGTTCTGATGCCATTGAAGAAACAGGAAATTGCATGACCTAGTGGCAAGTAGTACTTGTAATTAGTAATTGTGCCACCTAGTGGCAAAAGGTAATATCAGCACAATAAAAACACAACAGCAAAAAAAAAAAAAAAGCCAGAACACACTGGTTTAAACATCGGGTTTTACTCCCATTGCTGCTATTCAGCGTTGTTCTTGTGTGTGTGTGTGTGTGTGTGTGTGTGTGTGTCTTTAGATAATATCATATATTATATTGATGTTCATATTTGTATGCTTATTTGTACAGTGTGTTATGTTTCTCTTCCTGGTTCTGTATATTCTTTACCAGCATCATTCAAACATTTAAAAATAAGAACTGTAAATGCTAATAAGCCCCGGAAATAATAACATACATTCAGTTCTGTACTGTAATACACTGTAAATAATAATGAGGAGATTAAAGCTGTGTGTGGTGTGTAGGAGCTCCACAGCAGACTGTGTGTAATAAATGATGATTAATCAGGTTTAATGTGGTCAGTGTGAGGGCAGTTCAGTACTGTAATACACTGTAAATAATAATGAGGAGATTAAAGCTGTGTGTGGTGTGTAGGAGCTCCACAGCAGACTGTGTGTAATAAATGATGATTAATCAGGTTTAATGTGGTTAGTGTGAGGGCAGTTCTGTACTGTAATACACTGTAAATAATAATGAGGAGATTAAAGCTGTGTGTGGTGTGTAGGAGCTCCACAGCAGACTGTGTGTAATAAATGATGATTAATCAGGTTTAATGTGGTCAGTGTGAGGGCAGTTCTGTACTGTAATAGACTGTAAATAATAATGAGGAGATTAAAGCTGTGTGTGGTGTGTTGTGTAGGAGCTCCACAGCAGACTGTGTGTAATAAATGATGATTAATCAGGTTTAATGTGGTTAGTGTGAGGGCAGTTCTGTACTGTAATACACTGTAAATAATAATGAGGAGATTAAAGCTGTGTGTGGTGTGTAGGAGCTCCACAGCAGACTGTGTGTAATAAATGATGATTAATCAGGTTTAATGTGGTCAGTGTGAGGGCAGTTCAGTACTGTAATACACTGTAAATAATAATGAGGAGATTAAAGCTGTGTGTGGTGTGTAGGAGCTCCACAGCAGACTGTGTGTAATAAATGATGATTAATCAGGTTTAATGTGGTCAGTGTGAGGGCAGTTCTGTACTGTAATACACTGTAAATAATAATGAGGAGATTAAAGCTGTGTGTGGTGTGTAGGAGCTCCACAGCAGACTGTGTGTAATAAATGATGATTAATCAGGTTTAATGTGGTCAGTGTGAGGGCAGTTCTGTACTGTAATACACTGTAAATAATAATGAGGAGATTAAAGCTGTGTGTGGTGTGTAGGAGCTCCACAGCAGACTGTGTGTAATAAATGATGATTAATCAGGTTTAATGTGGTCAGTGTGAGGGCAGTTCTGTACTGTAATACACTGTAAATAATAATGAGGAGATTAAAGCTGTGTGTGGTGTGTTGTGTAGGAGCTCCACAGGTGTCTGTTCCAGGGTGGGCGACTGCTCTGATACTTCTCACAGTGGCTGCGGTGGTGATTCTGGTGTTGGTGTTGGTGTTTTTTATGAGGAGCCACAATCAGAACATCAAAAGTACAAAATCAGAACAGCTCCTCAAGAGGTCTGTGTAGATGGTTGAAATTCACCCTTTCCCTCGTTATGCATGTCTCTCTCTCTTTCTCTCTCCTGAAATCTGGATGAATGTTCTGCAGAGTGTGATCAGCATCAGATTACAGGTTTCTGACTGTGTGATGTTGATTAAGTTTAACTGTTGATTCTTCAGTGAATTTTTTACAGTGCACACTAGGAAATATCAAGTGTTTGAAAATGTGAAATTCATTTCCTGACCTCTTTCTCTCATTACTATAATTACAGGGAGCAGATTAACTGCATAGAAAAGACCCTCACAAACAGACTTGCTTCTCTGGAGAGCACTGTGTGAGTACACCGAGCACACTCAGCATCTTTATTGGAGCATTGAACGTTCAGAGTGAATCCTGAGTTGAGCTTCAGAGATATCAGGCTAAACAATTCACAAAGAATCAATAGTTCAGATCAGAGAATCAAACTGGGCTCCTTCTTTTTGCTGAATTAGCTTAATCTCATACTGAAAAAATGAAAAAAACAATTCAGCCTTTAACTGAAGTAAATTTATTCTGAGAAAAAAAATCAAGAAATAGTTATTTTTAACAAAACCACATGCGCCACGATTACTGGCACCCGTGAAAACTCACATAAACAGAATGTAAATGAAATTCTTCTTCTCTTTGTATTTTACATTTTAAAGTTAATCAGAGTGTCTAGAAACTTCCACGCAGTCATCTTCAACTTCCTGTGTCAGTGGGGTATATGGGGTGACACAAAGGTCAAATTCCCTCCATTCATCCCCATGTGAAAGACAGGAGAACACGGAGTTTAAACAAGGGAAAATATGTTGACCTTCATAAGTCAGAGAATGGATGTAGAAAAACAGCTGCAAACTCGACTGAATGAGAACCCAAGTGTCTTCTGTCCCCACACACAGTGAGGTGGATGGTAAGAGAGGACAAAGAAGCCCCAAGGACAGTTACAAACAGCAGCATCTTGGGGTCACCAGGTCTCCAAAACTATCATCAGACACCACCTCCATGCCAAAAGATTATCTGGAAGGCATGCCAGGAAAAAGTCTTTTCTGTCATCTAATCACAAACGTAAGACCCTGGAGGTTGATAAGCGCTACTACGTCTGTGATTGGAAACGGGTTCTATGGTCAGATGAAATGAAAACTGAGATTTTAGGCAACAAACACTCAAGGTGGGTTTGGCATAGTGAGAAGGATGAGTACTCTGAAAGACCCTGACCCCCAATGTTAAGTAGGGTGGAGGGTCTGTGATGTTGAGGGGCTGTTTTTCCTCCATTTTCCTTAAGAACCTTGTTAGAGAACACAGCATCAAGGACTCCATGAAATACCAGAAGATTCTGAATCAAACTCTACCTGCTTGGATCAAGAACCTAAAAATAAGTCATCATTTAATCCTCCAGAAGAACAATAATAAAAAACATGTCCAACACAAAAAAGGTTTACTGAACTCAAAATGAAGCTTCTGCCCTGAACATCTCAGTCCCCAGATCTAAACCCCATAGAAAACCTGTGAGCTGAGCTAAAGAGAGAGAGGGGCTAGGACCCTGGAAGATCTGGAGAGACTCTGAAATGAGGACTGGTCTCAAATTCCCTGCTCTGGGTTCTCCCACCTTAGAAGATGATGATGTAGGAGAATAAGTGCTGTTTCATTTGCTAAGCATTGAATGCAGGGCTGTGAATAATTATGACATGTAGTTTGTTTGAAAAACTGTTTCTTGATGGATTTACCTACTTCATTTAAAGTGCCCTGACAGTCTGTGGCGGCAAACTGAATTAAGAGCTAGAGCAGGAGTCGCATCCCGAAATGTTAATAAGAGTCATTTTGTCCTTTCAGTAAAAATCAAACCACCTTGGGAACCACAACATTTTGAGTCCATTTTACTATCTTGGCTGTACATGTGTCTCAGTACATGCTAATGTTCTACTGTAGGCTAAAAAATACAATACAAACGAAAACACAGACTCACTTTGCTCTGCTTTAAGCTTCAGCTCAGCTACAGCTGCTTTTCTCACATCTCCAGCTGGAAACTTTTCCACAACAGTAGAACAGTTTCTTGTAAAATGTCTCTCAATGTTCTACTTTTTACGAGGCTGAAGTCAGTTTCTCGGTCTCCAGCTCCTTATTCATATTTTTCCGTTCCACATTAAATGGTGCCTGAGGCACCAGAGTGTAAACTGCTGTACCGTTTAAGGTGGAACAGGACAATTTGAAGGAGAAGCTGGAGAACAAGAAACTGACTTCAGTTTCACAAGTTTTTTAACTGTTTGACAGTTTATTGTTGCAGATTAAACGCATCAGGAAACCAGCTAGAGGGTTTATAAATGTAAATAAGTCCATTCGTCTCCAAATTATTGACGTTCATTTGAAATCTCTATCTTTGCCTTTTCGTTAGCTGCTAGCTAGGTGAACTAGCAGTTATTTGCTACAATATCTCAGGCGTTTAAGATCATTTATTGTTAAAACTGTGTTTGAATGATCAGCCGAGCTTTATTTTACTGCAAATGAGGATTATTTTATTTTACCTAGAAATTTAACTCTGATGTGAAGCCACACCAGGCCAGTAAAGCAGCAACAGGTCTCCGACACCTGCGCTAGTGTATGGAAGCACTGTGGAGCATATTACGTTTCCACCCATTTTCCACCTGGTTGTAGTTGCTGCCAACCAGAGGACCATCGATCAAGCGATGTCAAAGCCTTCACCTAACTCGGAAAAGACGAAGTGAACTACAAACTCTATCAGAACTTTTATTGCCAAGGATTTACAAGGATTTATTCCCGAGGATCAGGCCTCTACAAGGAGACCAAAACTGAAGTTATGAAATCACTGACTGAACGGGTAGAATAGCAGTAATCTGCTGCGTGGTCTTCCACTACCACAGGATCTTATTTCACCGTAACAGCGCATTTCATCACAGATGAAATTCAGGCTTTGCAGAGTTTAGTGTTCGTCCTTATTAAACATACCTGATCCTCCTGATCAGCTCATTAACAAGTTCTTCATCAGCTGAATTCAGAGAGCTAGAAGATGGACAACACTAGAACAAGGTACAAGGAGTTTCAACACAACCACAATCAATGTATGATGGCTCTGAATCACCGTGCTTAATATGATGCCTAATAAGGTTCCTTTACAGTTAAAATGCTGCCTTAGAAGGCAGTGAATTGTAAGGCAGTGAATAGTAAGGCAGCTGCCCACAGAATGGAACACACTCAAAGACAGAGCTCAACATGAGGTTAAACATTAGCACAGGACTAAGATCAGGACTGAAATCTGGCTGAATGTTCTGCAGAGTGTGATCAGCATCAGATTACAGGTTTCTGACTGTGTGATGTTGATTAAGTTTAACTGTTGATTCTTCAGTGAATTTTTTACAGTGCACACTAGGAAATATCAAGTGTTCATTTCCTAACTTCTTTCTCTCGGTCCTTTAATTATAGGAAGCAGAACAGTGAGCAGAACAGTGAGCAGATTAACAGCATAGAAAAGACCCTCAAAGAGAAACTTGCTTCTTTGGAGAGGACTGTGTGAGTACACCGAGCACACTCAGCGTCTTTATTGGTGCTTTGAACGTTCAGAGTGAATCCTGAGTTGAGCTTCAGTGATTTCAGGCAACCTTCACAAAAGATTCAATGGTTCAGAACAGAGAAATCAAACTGGGCTCCTTCCAGACCACAGCTATGCAGAGCTTAGCGTTCCTCCTTATTGAACACACCTGAGCAGCTCATTAACAACTTCTTCATCAACGGGATTCAGAGAGTTAGAAGATGGAAAACACTGATCTCTGCAGAGCTGAGAACCTTAAGGAATCCTGTTTATAGAACATCTTCTCTCTTTGACACAAAGCTCTACAACATGTATGAGGAGCTTCATCACCACAACTACAATCAAATCAAGTGTTGAAAATATGAAATTAATTTCCTGACCTCTTTCTCTCGTTCCTTTAATTACAGTGAGCAGAATCATAACCTGATTAAGAGCACAGAAGATACCCTCAAAAAGAGACTTGATTCTTTGGAGAAGACTGGGTGAGTACACCGACACACGCACAGCGCCTTTACTGCTGCTGTGTCTGATCCACTCAGACTAGCGCAACACACACTAACACACCACCACCACATCAGCAGCTACGTTGACATGCAACCTAATAATCCGACTAATAGCTCAATCGGAATAGAATATGTCCATGTAAACTCCTCAGTAGGAACAGTCTAGTGCCATTGAGGCCAGTCGAAATACAATTTCTATCTGATTGAACGAGGAGGGTAATCCTGTAAATAATCTGTTAAATAGAGGAATAATAGGCATGTAAACACGTGAATCTGATAACTTTCCATTTAGAATGTGTAAATATGTTCTGCGCATGTGCGTCACATCATAGCAAAGGCACAGAACTAATAAACCGGCTCTGGCAAAAGTTTATACCGTTCAACACGGCGGAGCAGAAACTGGTCTGCAGAGGAGACGAAGTTCATGCTCTTAGCTTTAAAAGACGACGGTGGGACGGACGTCCAGCTTATGCGTCTGAGTACACGACGTCTCCCTCTCTGCCTTCTTTAATAAGAACATGTGATGGATGTTTTTCTCAGTCTGACATCATTTTAACGCAATTAAAAACACAAGCACTGCTCACTGCTGCTCATCTCACTCTGACTGGACCTCATGTGATGTTAAACACCTTAATCTGAATCTGGAATCAGAATGTTTTCAAACGGACTGGCAAAAATCTTTGGATGTAAACACAGCCAGTGTTACTTCAGTGCTGAGAATGATCCACCACTCAAATAGAACCTGCTCTGTGGGAGTCCATGTGGTCCTGACCACTGAAGAAGAGGGTAAAAGGGATTTAACAAAGTATACAGAGAAATTAATCCTGCCTCCAGTGTCCTCCTTGAGCCCGGGATAGCATATGCTGTGCTACACCTAGATTACAGAACGTCTTCTCTCTTTGACGTAACGTGCTAGAACTTGTATGAGGAGCTTCATCATCACAACTACAATTAAATCCTCAACACCCCGAATTCTGTCATACAGATAAAGACAGAGCTCAACATGAGCTTAAACATTAGCACAGGACTAAGATCAGGACTGAAATCTGGATGAATGTTCTGCAGACTGTGATCAGCATCAGATTACAGGTTTCTGACTGTGTGATGTTGATTAAGTTTAACTGTTGATTCTTCA
The DNA here is from genome assembly GCF_015220715.1 of Pygocentrus nattereri. NCBI lineage: Eukaryota > Metazoa > Chordata > Actinopteri > Characiformes > Serrasalmidae > Pygocentrus > Pygocentrus nattereri. Next base: position 36,084,087 of record NC_051230.1, read on the forward strand.
GTGAACTTTTTACAGTGCACACTAGGAAATATCAAGTGGTTGAAAATGTGAAATTCATTTCCTGACCTCTTTCTCTCATTACTTTAATTACAGGGGGCAGAACAGTGACAAGACTGGGTGCATAGAAAAGACCCTCACAGACAGACTTGCTTCTCTGGAGAGCACTGTGTGAGTACACCGAGCTCACTCAGCGTCTTTATTGGAGCTTTGAACGTTCAGAGTGAATCCTGAATTGAGCTTCAGTGATTTCAGGCTATGCGATCCACAAAGATTCAATGGTTCAGATCAGAGAATCAAACGGGGCTCCTTCCTTTTGCTGAATTAGCTTAATCTCATACTGAAAAAATGAAAAAAAATTCAGCCTTTAACTGAAGTAAATTTATTCTGAGAAAAAAATCAAAAAATAATTATTTTTAACAAAACCACATGCGTCACGATTACTGGCACCCGTGAAAACTCACATAAACAGAATGTAAATGAAATACTTGTTCTCTTTTTCTTTTACATTTTAAAGTTAATCAGAGTGTCTAGAAACTTCCCTGCAGTCATCTTCAACTTCCTGTGTCAGTGGGGTATATGGGGTGACACAGAGGTCAAATTCCCTCCATTCATCCCCATGTGAAAGACAGGAGAACACGGAGTTTAAATAAGGGAAAATATGTTGACCTCCATAACTCATCTCACTCTGACTGGACCTCACCTGACGTTCGCTGTCACGGTAACGTTTACTCTAAGTGGTTCTCCATGCAAGTGCGTCATACTTACAGCGTGCATGAAAACAAACATTTTCCGTCAAATTGTTGAATAGTGAGCATATAAACACCTCAGTCTGAATCTGGAATCAAAATGTTTTCAAACGGACTGTCAAAAGTCTTTCCATGTAAACACAGCCAGTGTTACTTCAGCGCTGAGAATGATCCACCATTCACAAAGGGAATGATGTACCCTAGAGGATCGTACTGACTTGCTAGGTCTTTATAAATAACTCTCATGGTGGCTGGACCATGACTCATCACCCGACTCTTGTATGTCAACATGTCTAAGGGGCAGTTCCAACTGAGACCTAGGGCTCCCTCTCCTGATTCAGTCTTCTCATGAGCCAGCCACTGTTCACTGCTGCCTGACCTAGCTTCAATTGGAAGGTGACTGGTGACTGACTGCACGTTGCTCAACCACTGCCTTAACTCAAAACCTCCTCTTGTGAGTAATGCTCTCAGCTTGTCAATCAGCTTCCTGGCCTCTTCAGCTGAGGGCAGGCTCTGTAGACAATTATCAACGTAGAAATTGCGCTCTACTGAGAGTCTCACATCTTCACCCGGTTGACTATTCTCCCTTACATGTCGTTGCAGGGCATAGATTGCACAGCATTGACTGCATGTTGTTCCAAAAGGTAAGACTCTCCACTCATAAACATCAGGTGGATCTTCTCGTCTCAAGTCCCGCCATATAAACCTCAAGAGTGGACTGTCCTCTGACAGAAGTCTAACTTGGTGGAACATGGCTCGCACGTCTCCACTAATGGCTACCGCATGCTCTCTAAAACGCAGTAGAACTCCAAGGAGTGATGAGCCTAAGCTTGGCCCCGGAAGGAGGGCATCATTCAGGCTAATTCCACCTGACTGAAAGGAGCAATCGAATACGATCCGATTCTTAGCATTGTGCAAGACCATATGGTGTGGAATAAACCACGATTCTCTTTCATTGGGAGGCCTCTCTTTGAGCTTCATCACTGACCCTGATAGAAGTAATTTCTGTATTTCAGCACGGTAGGCCGCTGCACTCTGAGGGTCTTTAGCAAGCTTCCTCTCCAAGCTCCTGAGCCTAGATAACACAGCAGCTTCTGAGGAACAGAGCAGGGGAATATCTCGCTTACGTAAGGCGTTGCATAACGATACATACCCTCTACTTCAATGCAAACTGTCTTTGTTTCTAGCATTTCTATGGCGTCGTGGTCTTGTCTTGAACGGGTGCAGTCCTGTTCCCTACGGAACGGAACAGTGTCAACTCGCCATAACTTCTCTACACACTGGAATAGCTCTGCAGTATCCGGTACCACTGAAGTGTGTAAACACTGCTGCGGAGATAACCCTCGTTCCACCAGCCTAGTAGGTCCCTGAAGCGTCCATCCCAGTCTGGTGTGGACGGCTGCAGGTCCACCTGGAGCACCTAACTTCACTGGCTCGATGGGGGTTATAAGGTGAGGGTGGTCAGCACCAACTAGAAGAAGGGGTTTGGCTCTCTCGAATGGCTGGAGTGGAAGACCTGATAAGTGGCGGTACTGAGACTGTAATTTGGATACTGGATAGGCATGATCTACTAGGGCCAACCGAGAAGCTGTGAAAGCTTGTGACACCTGGTAGCGTCTCCAGGGCTGTGAGAAGGGAGAGATTTGGAAAGACACTGAAGACCCATTTAGCATTTGAATGTCATGTCGTATGGTCCTCAAAGTAAGGCTCTCAGGGGTTCCCTTTAACCCAAGTCTTCTTGTGGCTTCTGGTAGGAGTATAGTGCGCTCAGATCCATCATCTAGAACAGCAAATGTATCTAGGGTGCACTCTCCACAATGAAGCAGGACACGCACTACCTTAAGCAGTACACGATTATTGCTGACAGGCTTATTCAAATAGAGCAGCTGGGTGGATGTGTTCTCTAAGTGGGACTCGGCCTTCAGCTGATCCCTTTGGGGCTGGTCATTCACTGCGTGAAGGATCCTTAAGTGTCTCCTATTACAGAGGGAACAAGGTTTCTGTAGGTCACACTGGGCAGCTTGGTGGAACCGACCGCAGCGCCAGCATCATCGGTTCTGGCGGATCCAGTTAGCTACCTGGTCCTTAGTCAGGGTTTGGAAGGCTGGGCACTGGCTGAAGGGGTGCTCGGTGCTCTGGCAGTAGAAACAATGTGACTTAGGTCGGCTCTTAGGTGGAGCTCCAGCATTAGTGCTGGTTTGACTCCTTTCATTTTCTACCCCAATTAGAACGGTGGCAGTAGTGTGCTTGTGACGCTGAATGCCCTGTAAGACGGGCTTGGCTCGCTTCTCCCTCCTAGTGTGCTCACTCTCATATTCCTGACACCAGGCTTCATGCTTTAACCAACCAGCTACACCTTCCAATGTATATGCGGTGTTTGGGTGATGCAGCAGATGGCGGCGAAAATCTGCCCGACGATTTGGGGGAAGCTTATTGAGAAGTCTAGCCACGTGAGACCTGCATTGTAGCTCTACACTACCTTCTGGTCCCAGAGTCCGCAGCATACCAACTAATGACTGGACCTGGAGTGAAAATTTCTCAAAGGCCGAAGGATGGCCATCTTGTACATCGGGTAGGTCCATTATGTGAGCTATCCTCTGGAGGGCAATTTGGTGAGGCTGACCAAACCTCTCGTGGAGGGCTAAGATGGTATCAGTGTAGGGGGTAGACGAATGGAGGTAGGAGTCAGCTATCAGGCAGGCTTCTTCTATCTTAAGATGGTCTACTAACACCTGATACTTGAACAGCTCTGTACTATCTGGAGGTAGGAGGTTGTCTAGTGCCATCTTGAGGCGAGCAAACTCACTGGGGTCTTTATTACTAAAGTAGGGAATGGTAGGTTGGGGTCCTCTATAGTACCGCTCCACTCCTGAGGGGTTGTGGACTGGCCATGCAGTATGACCAAGAGTATGGGCGGTAGGTTCAGAGCTTAACTGGGGGGCCTCAGAACCAGGGTAGCGCAATACAGGGCTAACAGCATTGGGGTCAGAGGACGCCATTTTCTCTACTTGTCTTGGGTGGCTATCACTGTTAACTACCTTTGGTGTTGAAGTAGCTGGGTTAACTCCCTTGTGAGAAGGAGCAGGGGGTTCATAAGCACTAGCAGAGGTTTCAACCTCTGAGGAGATCCATGGAGGAGGAGCAGGCCACTCCTCCTCTTCTGTCCAAGATGACTTGACTGACTGCTGCTGACGGACAGGTTCTGAATCGAAGGGGGAGCCTGAACGTGTAAGATGACATGCTTTCTCCATTAGTGTGACTAAATCCTCCTTCGCTGCCTGGAGACGGGCTATATCAGCTCGTACTGCACACTGGGTTTCGTGTAGCTTTACATTTTCTCTATGAATTTCATCCATCTGTGCTTGATAGATCGTTTGAAAGGGTTCTCTACCAACTAGGAACTGGGAATTGGAGCCTAGAACACTGTCCGCTTGGTGTATGGACTGCTCAGGGGAGAGGTGCCACTCATCAATGATGGTGTTCCATCTCTGTTGTGAGGGGCATGAGACATGGTTCAGTTCTGTAACTGCTAAGGGGCTTGCGTCAGCTCCCGTTAATAACTGATCTGGTGTTTCATTAAAGCCTGCCATGGCTACTTCATAATCTTGCAAGTAAGCTGGACGGCGCTTAGGGCAGACAGACTGCATGACTGTTTACACTGACTGGCGTCAACGATACCAGCAAATGCCCATCCGGCTCGAAGGACCAGAAAATGTGGGAAAGGTTTGTTATAATTCTCTAATCCCACCGTAGGGGCTGTTTCCGTTTACTCATAGGTGGACATCAAACTGGGAAGGCCTATTAGAGCCCAGGAAATACGCAGCAGTCAGTGTGAACTTAATTGTGATTTACTGAACGACAGCAGATCATCCATAGCCCTCATGCTTCTTCAATGCAGTCTTATATACTCTTAAGTTGACTCATAGAACCGACAGCAAAGCATGCATCCGAATGTAACTTGATGTTAGGCTTATAAAAGGCTGATATGAGATGGTACGATGACTTGAATGATATAAAACTGATATGGTCTACGAAACAAACAGATGAGAAAAAACGATTACAAGCTTCTACATAAACATGCACTAAAATCGCTGAAATTCGCACCAGCTAAAGAACTTCAGTGAACACATAAAATGATGTGCCCGAGGCACATAACTAACGTTCTGCTAAGCATTACCTCACTCTGTATAACAATGAACTCTCTCACACATTATGACTTGTGTTAGGTTTAACTTAAGCTACATAACGACTGTAACTGCTAACTCACATGAGGTCATGCACGCATATCAGTGTAAATAAAGTCCTTCAGCTCTCTACTTGTGCGGCGCTTGCTCTCCCCCTCTTGCTCCTTGCTCACTCTTTGACGTAACGTTCTAGAACTTGTATGAGGAGCTTCATCACTACAACTACAATTAAATCCTCAACACCCCGAATTCTGTCATACAGATAAAGACAGAGCTCAACATGAGCTGAAACATTAGCACAGGACTAAGATCAGGACTGAAATCTGGATGAATGTTCTGCAGACTGTGATCAGCATCAGATTACAGGTTTCTGACTGTGTGATGTTGATTAAGTTTAACTGTTGATTCTTCTGTGAACTTTTTACAGTGCACACTAGGAAATATCAAGTGTTCATTTCCTAACTTCTTTCTCTCGGTCCTTTAATTACAGGAAGCAGAATAGTGAGCAGAACAGTGAGCAGATTAACCGCATAGAAAAGATCCTCAAAGAGAAACTTGCTTCTTTGGAGAGGACTGTGTGAGTACACCGAGCACACTCAGCGTCTTTATTGGTGCTTTGAACGTTCAGAGTGAATCCTGAGTTGAGCTTTAGTGATTTCAATCTAGACGATTCACAAAAGGTTCAGTGGTTCAGATCAGAGATATCAAACTGGACTCCTTCCAGACCACAGCTCTGCAGAGCTTAGCGTTCCTCCTCATTAAACACACCTGATCAGCTCATTAACAAGTTCTTCATCAAAGGGATTCAGAGAGTTAGAAGATGGAAAAAACTGATCTCTGCAGAGCTGAGAACCTTAAGGAATCCTGTTTATAGAACATCTTCTCTCTTTGACACAAAGCTCTACAACATGTATGAGGAGCTTATTCACCACAACTACAATCAAATCCTAAACCCCAAATTCTGTAATACAGATAAAGACAGAGCTCAACATGAGCTTAAACATTAGCACAGGACTAAGATCAGGACTGAAATCTGGATGAATGTTCTGCAGAGAGTGATCAGCATCAGATTACAGGTTTCTGACTGTGTGATGTTGATTAAGTTTAACTGTTGATTCTTCAGTGAATTTTTTACAGTGCACACTAGGAAATATCAAGTGTTGAAAATGTGAAATTCATTTCCTGACCTCTTTCTCTCATTATTTTAATTACAGGGAGCAGAACAGTGACAAGACTGGGTGCATAGAAAAGACCCTCACAGACAGACTTGCTTCTCTGGAGAGCAGTGTGTGAGTACACCGAGCTCACTCAGCGTCTTTATTGGAGCTTTGAACGTTCAGAGTGAATCCTGAATTGAGCTCCAGTGATTTCAGGCTATGCGATCCACAAAGATTCAATGGTTCAGATCAGAGAATCAAACGGGGCTCCTTCCTTTTGCTGAATTAGCTTAATCTCATACTGAAAAAATGAAAAAAAATTCAGCCTTTAACTGAAGTAAATTTATTCTGAGAAAAAAATCAAGAAATAATTATTTTTAACAAAACCACATGCGTCACGATTACTGGCACCCGTGAAAACTCACATAAACAGAATGTAAATGAAATACTTGTTCTTTTTCTTTTACATTTTAAAGTTAATCAGAGTGTCTAGAAACTTCCCTGCAGTCATCTTCAACTTCCTGTGTCAGTGGGGTATATGGGGTGACACAGAGGTCAAATTCCCTCCATTCGTCCCCATGTGAAAGACAGGAGAACACGGAGTTTAAACAAGGGAAAACATGTTGACCTTCATAACTCATCTCACTCTGACTGGACCTCACCTGACGTTCGCTGTCACGGTAACGTTTACTCTAAGTGGTTCTCCATGCAAGTGCGTCATACTTACAGCGTGCATGAAAACAAACATTTTCCGTCAAATTGTTGAATAGTGAGCATATAAACACCTCAGTCTGAATCTGGAATCAGAATGTTTTCAAACGGACTGTCAAAAGTCTTTGGATGTAAACACAGCCAGTGTTACTTCAGCGCTGAGATTGATCCACCACTCAAATAGTACCTGCTCTGTGGGAGTCCATGGGGTCCTGACCACTGAAGAAGAGGGTAAAAGGGATCTAACAAAGTATGCAGAGAAATAAATCCTGCCTCCAGTGTCCTCCTTGAGCCCGGGATAGCATATGCTGTGCTACACCTAGTTTACAGAACGTCTTCTCTCTTTGACGTAACGTTCTAGAACTTGTATGAGGAGCTTCATCACCACAACTACAATTAAATCCTCAACACCCCGAATTCTGTCATACAGATAAAGACAGAGCTCAACATGAGCTGAAACATTAGCACAGGACTAAGATCAGGACTGAAATCTGGATGAATGTTCTGCAGACTGTGATCAGCATCAGATTACAGGTTTCTGACTGTGTGATGTTGATTAAGTTTAACTGTTGATTCTTCTGTGAACTTTTTACAGTGCACACTAGGAAATATCAAGTGTTCATTTCCTAACTTCTTTCTCTCGGTCCTTTAATTACAGGAAGCAGAATAGTGAGCAGAACAGTGAGCAGATTAACCGCATAGAAAAGACCCTCAAAGAGAAACTTGCTTCTTTGGAGAGGACTGTGTGAGTACACCGAGCACACTCAGCGTCTTTATTGGTGCTTTGAACGTTCAGAGTGAATCCTGAGTTGAGCTTTACTGATTTCAATCTAGACGATTCACAAAAGGTTCAGTGGTTCAGATCAGAGATATCAAACTGGGCTCCTTCCAGACCACAGCTCTGCAGAGCTTAGCGTTCCTCCTCATTAAACACACCTGATCAGCTCATTAACAAGTTCTTCATCAACGGGATTCAGAGAGTTAGAAGATGGAAAACACTGATCTCTGCAGAGCTGAGAACCTTAAGGAATCCTGTTTATAGAACATCTTCTCTCTTTGACACAAAGCTCTACAACATGTATGAGGAGCTTCATCACCACAGCTACAATCAAATCCTAAACCCCAAATCCTGTAATACAGATAAAGACAGAGCTCAACATGAGCTTAAACATTAGCACAGGACTAAGATCAGGACTGAAATCTGGATGAATGTTCTGCAGAGTGTGATCAGCATCAGATTACAGGTTTCTGACTGTGTGATGTTGATTAAGTTTAACTGTTGATTCTTCAGTGAATTTTTTACAGTGCACACTAGGAAATATCAAGTGTTGAAAATGTGAAATTCATTTCCTGACCTCTTTCTCTCATTATTTTAATTACAGGGAGCAGAACAGTGACAAGACTGGGTGCATAGAAAAGACCCTCACAGACAGACTTGCTTCTCTGGAGAGCACTGTGTGAGTACACCGAGCACACTCAGCGTCTTTATTGGAGCTTTGAACGTTCAGAGTGAATCCTGAATTGAGCTCCAGTGATTTCAGGCTATGCGATCCACAAAGATTCAATGGTTCAGATCAGAGAATCAAACAGGGCTCCTTCCTTTTGCTGAATTAGCTTAATCTCATACTGAAAAAAATGAAAAAAAATTCAGCCTTTAACTGAAGTAAATTTATTCTGAGAAAAAAATCAAGAAATAATTATTTTTAACAAAACCACATGCGTGCCATAAAACCACATGTGCCACGATTACTGGCACCCGTGAAAACTCACATAAACAGAATGTAAATGAAAGCAAGCAAGCAAGCAAAATTTATTTATATAGCGCTTTTTACAACAGGTGTTGTCACAAAGCAGCTTCACAGAACAATCAGCATTACAGAGAGAAGAGAAAAGAAGAAAGAAAATCCGGGTCCGAGCCCCCATGAGCAAGCCAGCGGGACGGTGGCAAGGAAAAACTCCCTAAAAGAGGAAGAAACCTTGAGAGGAACCAAGACCCAGAAGGGGAACCCATCCTCCTATGGTCGACACCGGACAGCAAACATTATTAGTATGAAGTATTATAGTAAAGTGGGAAAAGAAAGATCTGAGGGTGAGGACTGCACAGCGCTGTACAGCAAGAAGCTCAGTGGTGGTCAAACCGGTCCAGAAGGCTGGTGAGCAGCGGCACCAATCAAGGCAGTAGAGGCAACAGCATCAGGCGCACAGGATGGGCAGCTGATCAGCTCGGCAGAGAAAGGAGAAGAAAAAAAACAGAGTTAGTACTGTAAAGAGTGGCTGACCACAGATTACAGTAAAACAGAGCATAGAGTGTAGACTCCAGCAGGTCTAGACCTGACAGGGAAGACTAATCACCAAATGCTTGACTGTACAAATAAGTTTTTAGCCTAGACTTAAAGATTGGGGCTGTGTCTGATTCCCGAACATTGGCAGGAAGATTATTCCAGAGCTGGGGGGCTTTGTATGAGAAAGCTCTCCCCCCTGATGTAGCTTTATTTATTCTAGGTACCAGTAGTAAGCCAGCACCTTGTGATCTAAGTAGGCGTGATGGTTCATAGTAGGAGAGGAGCTCACTCAGGTACTGAGGGGCGAGCCCGTTTAGAGCTTTATAAGTCAGTAATAGAATTTTATAATCAATGCGAAATTTAACTGGTAACCAGTGCAGGGCTGATAAAACTGGACTAATATGGTCAAACACTTCTTCTCTTTGTATTTTACATTTTAAAGTTAATCAGAGTGTCTAGAAACTTCCACGCAGTCCTCTTCTACTTCCTGTGTCAGTGGGGTATATGGGGTGACACAGAGGTCAAATTCCCTCCATTCGTCCCCATGTGAAAGGCAGGAGAACACGGAGTTTAAACAAGGGAAAATATGTTGACCTTCATAAGTCAGAGAATGGATGTAGAAAAACAGCTGCAAACTCGACTGAATGAGAACCCAAGTGTCTTCTGTCCCCACACACAGTGAGGTGGATGGTAAGAGAGGACAAAGAAGCCCCAAGGACAGTTACAAACAGCAGCATCTTGGGGTCACCAGGTCTCCAAAACTACCATCAGACACCACCTCCATACCAACAGATTATGTAGAAGGCATGCCAGGAAAAAGCCTTTTCTGTCATCTAATCACAAATGTAAGATCCTGGAGTTTGATAAACGATACTAGGTCTGTGATTGGAAATGGTCAGATTAAACAAAAACTGAGGTTTTAGGTAAAACACACTCAAGGTGGGTTTGGCATAATGAGAAGGATGAGTACTCTGAAAGACCCTGACCCCCAATGTTAAGTAGGGTGGAGGGTCTGTGATGTTGAGGGGCTGTTTTTCCTCCATTTTCCTTAAGAACCTTGTTAGAGAACATTGTCGTCATTTGATCCTGCTGAAGAACAATAATCAAAAATATATGTCCAACACAAAAAAGGTTTACTGAACTCAAAATGAAGCTTCTGCCCTGAACATCTTAGTCCCCTGTTCTAAACCCCATAGAAAACCTGTGAGCTGAGCTAAAGAGAGAGAGGGGCTAGGACCCTAGAAGATCTGGAGACTCTGTAATGAGGACTGGCCTCAAATTCCCTGCTCTGTGTTCTCCCACCTTAGAAGATGATGATATAGGAGAAGAGTAAGTCCTGTTTCATTTGTTAAGCATTGAATGCAGGGCTGTGAATAATTATGACACACATAGTTTGTTTGAAAAACTGTTTCTTGATGGATTTTTTCTCAGAATAAACTCAGTTAAATAAACAGTTACAGTTTGGATTTTCTCACTTTTTTCAGTGTGAGGTCAAGCTTAATCATCAAAAGGTGAATTACTTATAACCCTTAGTAATCTTTTTCCCCAGACTGCCGGTAGTTGTGGAGAGGAGTGTATGAAGAGTTTTATCACTATGACCACAAACAAATCCTAGAAAACAAATGAAAGAAATTCTCAATCTCTTTCTCTTCTTTCTAACATGTTCTGCAGAGTGTGATCAGCATCAGATTACAGGTTTCTGACTGTGTGATGTTGATTAAGTCTAAGTGTTGATTCTTCAATGAAATTTTTACAGTGCACACTAGGAAATATCAAATAGTTGAAAATATGAAATTCATTTCCTGACCTCTTTCTCTCATTACTTTAATTACAGGGGGCAGAACAGTGACCAGACTGGGCGCAAAGAACAGACCCTCACAGACAGACTTGCTTCTTTGGAGAGCACTGTGTGAGTACACCGAGCACACTCAGCGTCTTTATTGGAGCTTTGAACATTGAGAATGAATCCTGAGTTGAGCTTCAGAGATATCAGGCTAAACGATTCACAAAGATTCAATGGTTCAGATCAGAGAATCAAACTGGGCTCCTTCCTTTTGCTGAATTAGCTTAATCTCATACTGAAAAAATGAAAAACAATTCAGCCTTTAACTGAAGTAAATTTATTCTGAGAAAAAAAATCAAGAAATAATTATTTTTAACAAAACCACATGCGCCACGATTACTGGCACCCGTGAAAACTCACATAAACAGAATGTAAATGAAACACTTCTTCTCTTTGTATTTTACATTTTAAAGTTAATCAGAGTGTCTAGAAACTCATCTTCAACTTCCTGTGACAGTGGGGTATATGGGGTGACACAGAGGTCAAATTCCCTCCATTCGTCCCCATGTGAAAGACAGGAGAACACGGAGTTTAAACAAGGGAAAATATGTTGACCTTCATAAGTCAGAGAATGGATGTAGAAAAACAGCTGCAAACTCGACTGAATGAGAACCCAAGTGTCTTCTGTCCCCACACACAGTGAGGTGGATGGTAAGAGAGAACAAAGAAGCCCCAAGGACAGTTACAAACAGCAGCATCTTGGGGTCACCAGGTCTCCAAAACTACCATCAGACACCACCTCCATGCCAAAAGATTATCTGGAAGGCATGCCAGGAAAAAGACTTTTCTGTCATCTAATCACAAACGTAAGACCCTGGAGGTTGATAAGCGCTACTGCGCTTGTGACTGCAACCGGGTTCTATGGTCAGATGAAATGATAACTGAGATTTTAGGTAAAAAACACTCAAGGTGGGTTTGGCATAATGAGAAGGATGAGTACTCTGAAAGACCCTGACCCCCAATGTTAAGTAGGGTGGAGGGTCTGTGATGTTGAGGGGCTGTTTTTCCTCCATTTTCCTTAAGAACCTTGTTAGAGAACATTGTCGTCATTTGATCCTGCTGAAGAACAATAATCAAAAACATATGTCCAACACAAAAAAGGTTTACTGAACTCAAAATGAAGCTTCTGCCCTGAACATCTCAGTCCCCTGATCTAAACCCCATAGAAAATCTGTGAGCTGAGCTAAAGAGAGAGGGGCTAGGACCCTAGAAGATCTGGAGACTCTGTAATGAGGACTGGCCTCAAATTCCCTGCTCTGTGTTCTCCCACCTTAGAAGATGATGATATAGGAGAAGAATAAGTGCTGTTTCATTTGCTAAGCATTGAATGCAGGGCTGTGAATAATTATGACACACGTAGTTTGTTTGAAAAACTGTTTCTTGATGGATTTTTTCTCAGAATAAGCTCAGTTAAATAAACAGTTACAGTTTGGATTTTCTCACTTTTTTCAGTGTGAGGTCGAGCTTAATCATCAAAAGCTGAATTACTTTTAACCCTTAGTAATCTTTTTCCCCAGACTGCCGGTAGTTGTGGAGAGGAGTGCATTTTATCACTACAACCACAAACAAATCCTAGAAAACAAATGAAAGAAATTCTCAATCTCTTTCTCTTCTTTCTAACATTACAGCGGACAGATCAGTGGGCAGGCTAAGGGCATAGAGGAGACCCTCACACAGAGACTTGATTTTTTCCAGGAACTTGGGTGACTAAACTGAACACATGAACAGTGTCTTCAATGCTGTACTGAACGTTCAGAGTGAATCCTGATCTGAGCTGAACTGAGTTCAGGCTACACGACTCATAAAGGTTCAGTGGTTCAGAACAGAGGAATCAAACTGGGTTCCTTCCAGACCACAGCTCTGCAGAGATTAGTGTTCCTCCTCATTAAACACACCTGATCCACCTGCTCAGCTCAACAACAAGTTCTTCTTCAGCTGAATGAAGAGAGCTAGAAGATGGAGAACACTGACCTCTGCAGAGCTGCAAGCCTGAAGGAACCCAGTTTACGGAATGTCTTCTCACTAGAACATGTACAAGGAGTTTCATCACCACAACTACAATAAAATCATCAACACCCCAAATTCTGTAATACAGACAAAGACAGAGCTGAACATGAGCTTAAAGGACAGGAATAAAATCAAGACTGAAACCTGGCCGAATGTTCTGCAGCGTGTGATCAGCATCAGATAACAGGTTTTAAGGGTTTATGATGTTGATTGTATCTGGAAATGTTTAGATAATTCCCTTTATGGTCTGGACCAGGGGTTCCCAAATATTGACCCACCACCTAAATAGTACCTGCTCTGTTGAGGTCCATGGGGGTCCTGACCACTGAAGAACAGGGTAAAAGTGGGCTAACAAACCATGCAGAGAAATTAATCCTGTATTTGAAATATCGAGTTTTTGAAAGTGTGAATTTCATTTCCTAATCATTCTCTCATTCCTTTAATTACAGTAACCAGCATCATGGGCAGAGCCCCCAAAAGAGACGTGCTTATTTGAAAAAGACTGGGTGAGTACACTGAGCACACACACAGCATCTTTATTGTTGCTTTGAACGTTCAGAGTGAATCCTGATCTGAGCTGAACTGAGTTCAGGCTTCTCATAAAGATTCAATGGTTCAGAACAGAGGAATCAAACTGGGCTCCTTCCAGACCACAGCTCTGCAGAGTTTACTGTTCTTCCTTATTAAACACACCTGATCAGCTCATTAACAATTCTTCATCAGCTGAATTCAGAGAGCTAGAAGATGGAGAACACTGACCTCTGCAGAGCTGAGAGACTGAAGGAACCCAGTTTTCTCACTTCTTCGTCTTCTCACTAGAACATGTACAGGGAGTTTCATCACCAGAACTACAATCAAATCATCAACACCCCAAATTCTGTAATACAGACAAAGACAGAGCTGAACATGAGCTTAAAGCACAGGACTAAAATCAAGACTGAAACCTGGCCGAATGTTCTGCAGCGTGTGATCAGCATCAGATAACAGGTTTTAAGAGTTTATGATGTTGATTGTATCTGGAAATGTTTAGATAATTCCCTTTATGGTCTGGACCAGGGGTTCCCAAACTTTTCCAACTAGTAGATGATGTTTAGTAGCTACCAAGAGCTGGAAGCTGAACAGAGGAAACTTGCACCTGGAATTCTGAGCTTAAATTAATTTATAATGTTTTTATTTTAGCAAAACATCAGAAAAATATTTTTCATGTGTAAAACTGTTTTTGATTGTCTGTCTATATTGTAACAAGTTTTCTCTTCCTCTTCTTTCTATAAATACAGATCCCAGAATTAGGACTACATCGTTTAGTAGTCCAGTCAAGACTAAAAGCTGAAGTATTGTTGAAGAATTGTGATCAGCATCAGCTAACAGGTTTCTGACTGTGGGATTTTGATGATATTGATTATATCTGTGAATGTTTCCTGTAATGAATCCCCTTTTCATGGTGTTCCACTGTAAAGACCATAGACTGTCTGGTAGATCTCAGTCTCTCTCTCTCTCTCACTCACACACACACACACACACACACACACAGTCAGTGTAGAAACACGGTAAAGACCCCGACACTCTGACACCCCGACCAGCAGCAGCTCAAATGTGTCTGATTTCATCTTCAGCTGATTGCAGAGCATCTGAAGCAGCTGTAAGGCAGCATGTTCACCCTTCAGCTCCTGATAGAAGTGTGGATGAGTTCCTCTCAGAGCTCACAGCTCACTATCACATACACAGTGTTCATATAGAAGTGAACTTGTAGGAGTGAACCAGTGATGATCAGCCAGCAGCAGCTCTGACTGTTTAAAAGTGATCAGGTATTGATTGTGTAATAGAGCACAGAGTTGGCTGTAGATGGATCACTGTGCTGTGGATCTAAATGCCTTTACACACTGAACCAGATATAAAAATAAACACAAATGTTAAAGATCTAAACTGTAAAATGAACAAACGGTCAGAAGGTCTGTGTAGAAGATCCTGCGCTCCTCACTCTCTACTCTGTATAAGATAAAGGAGAGCAGAGCTTCACCACCTCATTCAGGAGCTGAATTTTCTACTTCTTACCTGTTTGCATCCCTGTTAATAGTATTGGACATGCACACCACACTGAGGCCTAAATGTCTTTCAGTCTGAGTCCTTTTAAAGTGTTACCCACTTACTGATACTCTTATTACTTTCTGTGTGTATAGAACCCACATTACTGCAGCTAACTAACTAAAAGCTCTTAATAACTACAACCTCTCACAGCATGTGTGACTTTATTAACACTATTGTTGTTACTGTTGTTATTAGTAATAGTATTGATAGTAATATTGTACCTTCTATTGCCTGCACATCTTCTATATTCCTACAAGTAAGAGTTAAATCAACAAATGTCTAATATTTCCCATCTTCGTGTGAATGTGACATCATTCAAAATGTGTGAACAGGCCAATGAGACAATGGGCAGTATAAAAAAATAATGAGTGAAATTCAGAATTTGTGAACTGGCCAATGGGACAGTTGTCAATATGCATATTAATGAGTGCTGGAATATGTTTATTGAAAAGCATCAGATAATGGTTCACAGCATTGATCACTGGTTCAAAGCATTGATCGCTGGTTCACAGTATTGACCACTGGTTCACAATATTGACCAATGGTTCACAGTATTAATCACTAGTTAATAGTATTGATCATTGGTATGTCTTTGTATTGTATTTGTGTAGCATGTCTGAAGGTTTATTGTTGTGAATGTATACAGAACTGTAATCACTAATTCTGCATGTTAACACCTTGTAGACTCTTAATTTGCTAAAGATATTTGTTATGCATAACAATACAAGGCTGTTATAACCCTGCGTGTATGAACAGTAAAGGCTGTTTAAAGGACTGTTTAACATCTTTATAACTGCTTCTCATTTTCAGATCTTCACATGAATGTTTGGCAAAGTAAACTATTAACTTGAAACCATGTAACTTGAAAACTGAATTTTCCTGTTTAAATAAGAGTTTTTAAACCATAAACAATAAGCATTGTTTGATAATGCTTTATTGACTCTCCAGTCCATATGCGTGAATGCGAGCGAATGTGATGCAAGCACATCAATGACTCATCTGTGAGGTCACAAAAGAACCCAGACGAACATCTAATGAACAGCAAGGCCTCACTTGCCTCATTGAAAGTCACTGTACACGATTCCACAATAAGAAAGATGCTGGGCCAGCTGCATGGAGCAAATCACTGCTGACCAAAAAGAACACAAAAACTTGTCTTTGGTTTCCAAAAATCATCTAGCCCCCCAAGACCTCTTGGATAATATTTGGACTGATGAGGTAAATGTGGAACTTTTTGGAAGACATGGGTCCCATTACATCTGGAGTGAAGTTGACACTGCATTCCACCATAAGAACATCAAAGCAACAGTAAAACATGGTGGTGGTAGTGTGATGGTCTGGGGCTAGTTTGCTTCTGCAGGACCTGGACGATTTATCATAACTGATAGAACCGTCAAGTGCAGCTGGATTACATAGCAGGAAAATGATTCGAAGCACACAAGCCACATAAGTCCACCTCTAAATGGCTCAAAAGAAATAAAATGATGGTTTTGGAGTGGCCAGGCCAAAGTACTGACTTGATCCCCTTTGAGTTGCTGTGGTAAGACCTTTAACAGGCAGTTCATGCTCGAAAACCCTCGAATGCAGACGAATTAAAACGACTCTGCAAAAAGGGTGGGGCCAAAATTCCTCCACAGGGATGTACAAGACTCACTGAAAGTTATCATAAACGCTTGATTGCAGTTGTTTCAGGTGAGGGACAAATACCTTAACACAGCACTGTAGATCCCGTTGTGTTCATTTTATATTTTGTGCACCAAGTGCGATGTTAAGACAAATCATCATGTACATCGTCCAAACTGTAGACATGTAAACCAGGCACCCTGGAGGTCTCTTACCCTGGAGGTCTGCACATTGTAGCTGTCACCAAAGTGTGGAGTACAGAGCTTAGGGCTTCATTTGGGACTGAGCTTTATCAAATCCCTGTTTTCATAACAAAGCTGAGACACGTTTCAGATCACTGCTCAGAGCACATCACTAGTGTAGCTCTAGCTATACCAGTTACGCTGAGTGAGGTGGGTTAATGCAGTCAGTGCTGGTTTGTTCATTTAAGATTTGGATTCTGTTTCACGGATCTGCTTTCCTGATATAATGTCTGTTTGATGATATCAGAGCTTAGTCTATTTTCTGTTTGTGATGAACGTAAACCAGTCAGCATGTGAACCTCATCTGGACTGTAAAGAACCATCTATTTTGTGACCCATGTACACAGACGACCATCTTTACTGAGACCACGATTCTAAAGTGGAGAAGAAATAGATAAACATTAACTGAAAGTGTCTGTGTTTGTGTTCGTACCCCTCAACGGAAGATGTTAAAAAAAAGTAATCATTAAATAACACATTTTAACTTATTCTCACTCTTTCTTTTAACACTCTTTATGAGTGCACATGAGCAGCAGCGTAGCACCACATTTTAGGCCCCGAGCCATTAGAGTGCCCCCACCCAAACACTTAGAAATTAGAGAAAAGGAAAAAAAAGAATGTATTTATTAGCCAATATCTGCTTATGAGGTTGGTAGGTAGGCATTTAAGGGTTAAACATCAACAAGGTAGATGTGCTTGAATGTGTGAATCACGAGTCTTGTAAGTAAGTAAGAACTGTTTGCAACTAATTTACCAGACTTTTTAACCGTTATCTTATTTTAATTATTTTATTGTTCATTTATTATTATTAATATTCTTATTTAAATTATTATTATTTTAGTCATTTTAATAAATTTGAGTGTACTCTTTGATCTTATTCCCTTTTTATTTTATTTTGATTTGTCCCTCCTGCTGGATGTTTGAACCTGGACTGTCTAGACTATGACCCTGGATTTGCCCCAAATAAAAGTCACTTATCTCCACATATGCGTCCGCCTCCTCGCTCCCCGTTGTCACATTTACAATTGAGCTGTTTTATTGTTTTATATATTTATTTATTGCATTCTAATTATTAGTGTTTTTTACACTTACCTGATTTGTTTATTAAATTTGTCTTTATTAAATTTACTTTTATTATTTGATGTGTTCTGAACATTATCAATCCCTTGTTCTGCATCAGCTCTGCAACACTGTAAATGCGGGTCACCCTCAGTGTTCTCTGAGATTAAATAAAGGTTGATTGATTGATTGATTGATTGATTGATGGAAGAATTTAAAAACTTCATTTCTCTTCAAAGTAACCAGTGTAATTAGAAGGAAAACCAAAAAAGAAAAATATGAATAAATAATAAATATACCGTCATTTTCCCTGAACCTGCTCATCCAGTGGCTGTAAGTTGTCTGTTATCTCCTCACCTTGCTCCATGTCCTCAGCTGGACCCGTGGAGGAGGAGGTGCTGCTCCACCTCCCTCAGCGACTGCAGCTGCTTCTGGGACGATCAGTGAGCTTTACAGGTTAGCTGCAGGGCTAACGCTAACCTCAGAAACGCCGTCTGGTACTTCAGACGCGTCAGAAAAGTTTTATTTGCTGCATTAAATCAAATTCTGAGCTTCTTTATCAGCTCGTGCTTGTTAAACAGGCCTGCTAATGAAGCTCATCGCTAGCTAGCCCAGCTAACTCCAGCTGCCGCTGCTACGGCGTATTCAGCGTTTGGCCCTTCAGGCTCACCTGCTCTCAGGAGTGAACGGGTCAGAACCGCTCCTGCCCTCTGTCTGCCTTCTCTCTGACTCTCCCTGCTCCGCTCACCTGTGAAATCCTGGTTCTGGCTTCGTTTTCAGCAGCGGGTCAGAACCGGTCAGCAGCCGCTAACCGTCCTGAACGGCCATCAACAGCCAGCAGAGGACCGATGTGGATCAACCCACTTTCACTTCCGAGGGGGGAGAGAATAGAGACCGCGGGATAAACAGACCGTGGAAGATGATCATGGAAATACAGTCTCGTATTATTTATTAGCAGAATAATATGGAGTTTTAAGAAATCTAGAAACCAAATTCAGCGTGTTTCTGAGACTTTTGAGGCCCCCCATTCAGGGGGTCCAGGTTAGTCCGGTCCATCATTTCCCGCCGGGCATATTCAGATAATCTGAACCAGCAGATTTAATTTAATTTAATTTATTCATATTATTATTCCTTCTTTAAAACAGCGATTTATTAATAAGCTTCTTTATAAACTCTTATAAGCCGGACTTTCCCCACAGCGCTGCTCTGACCCAGCACCAGTTTTAGCCGTTTGAGTTTGTTTAGTTCTCAATTTAACGATAAACAGGAACTTTTCTAGCGGTTTTTCTGAAGAAATGAGATGAGCTAAAGTTAAATTACTCGTCTTAAACTTCAGCAAACGGTCACTAAATCAGCCTTTACTGCTATTGTTATTTAGCAAACAGCGCAGCTAACTTCGCTTCTGTTCCTCCTACCAACGGCGCTGCTGTTAGCACAGAAGCTAACGCTACTTAACGGTAACGGAAATAACGGCTGTTAGCTGTTTTTACCTCACTAAATAACCTGTCCTAATAATTATGAACTGTAGGGAGTTTATTTACACATCTAGAGTCTAATATATGCAGTTTAGCCAGCTTTTAATCTTCCTACACGAAGCTGAAATTAGCTTCTTCTCCGAATATCACGGTCCACCTTAAATAGGGCAGCAGTGCCGTTCTGATGCTGGCGGGCAGCCTCAGCGCCTGAATGGAACTGCTGCGCTATTTAAGGTGGACCGGGAAGTTAAAATCAGAAGCCGGTAAATGTGATTTTTCAGCGTCAGCCTCGTCCTTTACACCCAGAGAGCTTTATGTTCTCACGCTCAGCTCGAAAGGAGAGAGGTTTAAATGAAGATCCCCTCAGAAAACGGGTGAAATAGCGCTGCCGTACCGCAGGGCTGCTCAGCTGGTCACCTGCTGGTCAGATTAATGCACATACACCACAAAACCTGAATTTATCACCACATATTTTCAGCATTAACACTTGCATTGTTGTTATATTGGATTAGTCTACATGCTGTGACCTTCATATACAAAATGCTCTGTGTTTATATATTTTTATTATTATATATATTATTATATATATTATTGTAGGGGGTTTGTACAACTCGGGGGCTTTTAGAGGCTTTAATGTATTTACTTATGTCTTTATAACATGTATTGGTGGGACAGTACCACTCCAGGTGGTCTCCTCTACATCTGATATCACTGAACGAGGGGGTGGAGAAGCTTCAGCATGTTTCAGACCACTGTTTGTATGAAGCCCATCACTGTACGGAGCACGTGGTGAAGGTAGGCAGCCACTGTGAGACTCGTCTGCTCTGTTTCAGGGGTGAGGTTTGGGGAATATTACTGCCACGTCTGCCACCTGTGTGATAAAAGCAAGAAGATCTACCACTGGCAGCCCTGCAGCATCTACAGGTGGGACAAGCCACGTTTACACCCCTGTTCTTTTGTCTAGTAGCTGTTTACATTTTCCACTGTAATAAACCGATAAGGAAGTATTTATTTAACTGCTACACAGTTCTTGTTCATGTCCACCAGCTTCTTACTCGAGGTTACCGTTCTGCCTTTGGGGCGTGGCCATGCCAGGACACAGCTTGTGCATTTGATATTTACGATTGATGACACGCGTGTGCAGAACTTGAGTGCTTCTGATCTGTGATCTGAGTTTTCAGTCAACAGTGTGTTGTGTGATTATAACTGAGTGAAATTATATTCCAGATATAGTTCATACATGCACTCACGGTAGCAAGCAGCTGTACGTCACGCTCATGTAGATGTTATTAAATAAAAACTGAGGATGTTCAACATCTGCATCTGGACATCTGAGCAGAGCCAGTGCCTGCTCTATTAAGCAAACAGCAACTGTAAAATGGTTAGTGTGATATTTGGCCTAAGCCAAATTACTACAATTACTGTGTGGTTAAATGGGCTCATTGAAAGCTTCTGTACCTGAGTATAGACAGTTTTAGGGAGTTTTGTGGTACAAGATGATGTAAGGAAAGTATAATCACCATGAAATTAAATTGGTAAGAAAGTCATAAAAAGTTATCATCACCAATAAAGTACTATAGACACACTTTCAGTTTACAAATTGTCTGAAAATGTACTATTTAAAGAAATTGTGATGCCCTCCTCCTCTGTGATGATTTGCTCTTGGTGTGAGGAACAGCTGCCTGCAGTGCTTTTACCTTCCATCCTCCTTCATGGTTAGAAGTTTGAGAAGCTGTACAATAAATTGTAAAGAACAACAAAAACAACACCAGACATGTTACGTCAGGGGTTCCCAAAGTCGGTCCTGTGCTCGTCAATTAGACAGAGACGGAACTGAGGCAGCACGTCGGCCACCAGAGTAGGGAAGAAAACCTGATCTCAGTGATTTTGACTGTGGCGTGATTGTTGGGGGCAGGTGGGCTGGCTTGAGTATTTCTATAGTTACTGATCTGAGATTTTCACATCCAACAGTCTCTATATTTTACTCAGAATGGACCAATAAAGAAAAAGCATCCAGTGAGCCGCAGTTTAGAATGCACAACACGTCAAACCTTGAGGTGGATGAGCTACAACAGCAGGAGACCATATCAGGTTTCTGTAGAGAAGAGTGGGGCCAGAATTCCTCCACAGTGATGTCAAAGACTCATTGTGAGTTATTGGCAAACGTTTGATTTCAGTTGTTACTGCTGAGGGCGTCACAACCAGTTATTAGGTTAGGGGGCAATTTTACTTTTTCAAATATGTTTTGAATAAATCTGTATCTTCAATAAATGACATGATCAGAAGCTGCATCTCGTGTTTATTCGTGATCACCAGCGGCGACAGTGACTAGACAAACTCCCTGAGAGCAAGAGGAGGAAACCTTCAGAGGAACCAAGACTCAGAAGGGGAACCCTTCCTGCTCTGGTCGACACCAGATACCAGAACATTAACAAACTCAGCAACCAGGTCTTTTTCTACATCTTGGACTTCAAACTCTGTATTATGACGATTAAAAATACGAAGAACAAAAGCTGTTTCTGTCTGTTTCAGCACCCACACAGCATCAGTACTGAACTAGAGCGCTTGGTGTTGATGTGTTTATTAAATATGAGGCGACGGAGGATCCGCAGAGCTGAGCGTCGCTCTCTGCGTCACAGATGTGAAAGTGAAAGTAAGTTGTTGGGAGAGGCGCAGAGACGGAGACACGCAGAGGATGAACTGTCAGTGAACGCCGGTCTTCAGTGTCCTACAGGGTGAGTGACCTGCAGACGCTGATCCTCTGCACGAGCGCCGATTCTACAGCAGAGCGCTTTGTTTATCTCAGCTCGTGAGGAGCCGGCATGTCCGCTATGATGACGCAGCTCTAACGGCGCGCGCAGCCAAAACCCACACAACGTTCCGCTAATGTTACATTTAGGTTCCTCTAGGAAACCATTGCATTAAGGTTCCGGCAACGGCCTGATTTCACTGAAATTCAGCGCGGGTTCCGGAACGTTCTGGAAGCTGTAAAGCAGAACGTTCCCTTATGGGTTTAGGAGAACTGACAGGGAACTTCAGACAAAGGGTTTATTTTTCATATGCGTGAAACATTCCAACACAAAAACAATGTTTTCAAAGGTTTTCTGTACGATTTCATATAATAGAGGTGTGTACAGACAGAGAGAGAGATAAGGGTGGGGGGGGATTTCCACCTTTCCACGCCCAGATCATCTCCATTAGGTTCTCCGTTTAGTTCGTCAGTTCAGTAAAATCTGAGTTTGAACTGATTTTCTTACCTGAATTTTCCGTTCCACCTTAAATGGAGCAACAACATTGTGGTACCTATACAGTCGCCAGGATGCAACACCTGCACCATCTAAGGTGTAACGGAAAATGCCAATAGGCAGCCAACCTCAGCCTGGTGAGCTCTAATCTACTGATTTACCCTCCACGCTACAGAGCATGCGCAGAGCATTAGTACAGCACAGTGACTCAGTGTTTCAGAGCTTTTAGTGTGTTTTACTGTATTATTGTGTTAATTAAGTAGATATTCGACATAATATCACTATTTAACCCCTGATAAAGAGAACTGGGCTGTCACAATATAATTAATCGAATTTATGTAATAATAATTATATATATATATATATATATATATATATATATATATATATACCCATATATTTGCCCATGTATAGTTCTGTTTGTTGGCTTCGTTTGAATCTCTGTGTTCATTGTATTCTGGTCTGTCATGTCTGAACCCCGTTTTCTCCGTGTTGGCTCTTTGACCCTGGACCGTTTTGACTATGACCCTGGATTTACCCATAATAAATCTCGCTTATCTCAGCACATGCGTCCGCCTCCTCAATCCCCGTTATATATATATATATAAATGGTATCATTTAATGCTGCTTACCATTTCTGATCCAGAGACTTACGGTATCATCCCTGTAGTTTTAACGCCGGTAGCGTTTTCTGATAAGAATAATTTTATTATCAAAACATCTACAGTTTTATGTCGTGGGTATCTATTAACACACTACAGTAGGACATTTCCATAAGGTAACATACTTTGTCAGATCACGGGGTGCTGTGAAGATGAGCTGCTAAAAATGAGCTTTAAAATTTCAATTAAAATTCTTTTGTCTTTTCAATCGTTCCAACTGGCACTCTGCGTTTCACGGTGTTCAGCCATTTCTGGTGAGTGTTTGTGTTTTCATTTATAAAAATTCATACCTGCTTGTTAAGCAGTGTGTAAACATGTGTCAAGTGTATCATGGTGTTTATAGCTTGTTTTAATTGTGATTCCCTGCTGCCTCCCTTTCAACTTAATGCTGGTTAACTAGCTAGCATTAGCTAGCTAGCTAGCTTAGTCTAGTTGATTAATGAAGAAGGTCACAAATGGCTTAGAGTCATGGAGAATGGGTTAGTGTTTTAGTTGGATAATCATCAGTTGGTGTTCTCGAGTGTGTTGACGTACTATTTTCACCTGTCACTTTCACCTTCCACCCCACGACCCAGATATAAAAATAAGTTCTGGAGCATATTTGTAACAAATTAGTTTTATTATAAATATTTGTGCTGAATTATCCTTTTTAATTTCATCTTTGGGGGACATCTTCTGCACCAAGGACAGCATTCAAATTAGTCATAACTGAGTAGTGGGACATCTTCAGCACCAAGGACAGCGCTCAATGTAGTTTTGCTTTAATGAGAGAATGAATGAACTTTATTGTCATTGCACATTGTACTCGTACACTTGCAGAACATAGTACAAAATAAAATGAGATAAAATAATTTAAACACTATACAAATTTACACTCAACAAAACATGGACAAAAAGCGCACATGACCCATCGAAGTTTGAATTTTTCAGTTATAAATTGCACTGGCCCATTTGAAATGAATTGTTAATTTGCATAGTTTGACATTGCCCCAGTCTGGAATTGCACCAAAACCTGATCAGTCACATGTTTGTATTAATCAGATCAGTCACATATTTGTGTTCAACAGAGCTGTGGCCCTGTTGTAAAACTGTCTTTTAGTCTGTTTGTCCTTGTTTTCATTTGTCTGTAACATCTGGCAGACGGCATCAGTTCAAACATTCGGTACCCTGGGAGTGTGCTGTCTTTTTTCATCCTGTCTGCCCTTCTGACACAGCGGTTGCTGTAGAGTTCCTTAAGGGATGGTAGGGGATGTCCTATGATTTTTGGGCGGTGTTGATGACCCTTTGTAAGTCCTTTTTGTGCGCCATATTGCAACTGGAGAACCCCACAGAGATACAAGTCAGCACAATCTCCACGGAGCAGTGGTAGAAAACAGTCAGCAGTTCCTTCTTAAGATTGAGGCTCCTGAGGATCCTTAGGAATTGGAGACATTGCTGTGCCCTTTTCACGACCACTGAGGTGTTGGAACTCCATTAAAGGTCTGCGTCCAAATGCACCCCCAGGAACTTGAAACTGGGTACCCTCTCCAGACACTCCCCATTTATCCAGATTGTCTGCAAATCGGACTTCCTCCTGCTGAAGTCTACAGTAACTTCTTTCATTTTAGAGGTGTTGATGACTAAGTTGTTGTCTGAACTCCAATCCACCAGCCTTTGGACCTCCTCCTGGTACGCTGTTTCGTTACCATCAGATATAAGTCCAATTAGGCTGGTGTGATCCACGAACTTAACTGTAACGTTGTCTGGATGGCTACTAACACAGTCGTACATGTACAGGGTATAGAGTAGTGGACTCAGCATGCAGCCCTGGGGATCCAGTGTTGAGTCTGAGAGCTGTGGAGAGATTTGGACCAACTCTAACTCTCTGTACGCGATCTGAGAGGAAGTCTCTAATCCAGCAGCAGATGTTTTCTGAAAGACCAATGTCCAATAACTTAACTGTCAGTTTTTCTGGGTGTATGGTACTGAAAGCAGAGCTAAAGTCAAATCAAATCTAATCAAATCAAATTTATTTGTAGCGCTTTTTACAACGGATGTTGTCACAAAGTAGCTTTACAGAATTTCAGAAAAGAAAAAGTTTCAAGAGGACTGTAAGAATGTACAGAAACCCCCCGGTGGGCAAGCCAGGGGCAACAGTGGCAAGGAAAAACTCCCTCAGAACTGAGGAAGAAACCTTGGGAGGAACCAGGCTCACCAGGGGGGACCCATCCTCCTCTGGTCAAACTACCTACAAGTGATTATATTACTAATATTAACAGCAGTAATATTGGTATTAGGAATAACTAGGAGTCTATGAGAACATCAGTGTAGGGTGGGCAGCTCATCCAAGGTAGGTGGTGGTAGCTGGGGCATGGGCAGCTGGTCTGAAGTGGGTAGCAGGAGGGCTCGGCAGTCAGTCGTCCTTCAGTGTCCGGCCGGATATATGGGTGATTGTATACTCGGAAAAAAAGCAGGTAAATGGGATTAGTTTTGTTCTATCCGTTTGTACATAAACAGGGAATGTAAACATTTACAGAGTGTGGCTAACGACTCCGGCAGATCTGACTATGACAGCTTAACTAAAAGGAGAGAACCAGAAGGACACACAGACACGGCAGCACTCTGAGACAGTTCGGCATCCCTCCGCTCCACCGTCCACAGACCTGAGTGACCGCGTGCGAGCAGCGGGACGACAGCACCACCAGGACGACTGTCCTAGCGATGCTGCCAATGTGTTGATCGAATGATAAATCTGGATTTATTATAACGCCAAGATTTTTTGCTGCTGATCCAGGTGTGGCTGGAAAGTCGGCGAGATTTGAGATTAAATCTGGTGATTTACTTCTTGCTAGTTTTGGACCCAGAAGGAGAACCTCTGTTTTGTTACTGTTTAATAGGAGGAAGTTGCGTGACATCCAGCCTTTCACGTCTTTTACACAGTCCTCCATTTTCTTTAACACTAGAACTACCAGACCTCTGGCATTTGGCAGTTATACCTTTAACTCCCAAAGAACTGCCAAATGGCAGGTGTGAAAAGCCCGTCTTGCCTCCAATGTTATGTAAATGAGGCCATTACATTTGCAAGAAGTAACTAAGGACACTCTCCTACACTCTACACCCTTCTCGGCAACAAGTTGGTGGAGCTCCCCCACCCCCCCCCAAAAAATGTCAACATTACCAGAAATTTAGATTCAACTTAGCTTTATTGGTATATGTACAGTAAAGAAATGTGTTGCTTTGTTTCCCTGTACAATGAAATAGTAATAAAAATAAGTAATACAAAGATAAAATAAGCATGCAACAATATTACAACAAAAGTATTCGTAAATAGAACTAAATGTAAACTATACAGAAATATAAACTATGCTAATAATCCTATGCACATACAGTCATTGTGCAGTAGTGCGCTACATTACAAATAACCTGTATTGGTCATCAGGTTTGGCTGATATGTACAGTTGAGTATCGTCTGCATAACAATGAAAGTTTACGCCATGGTTACTTATAACTGTGCCTAACGGTAACATGTATAGTGTAAATAGTAATGGTCCTAATATAGACCCCTGCGGAACTCCAAATCTCACTTTTGAGTAATTGGAAGAGAAATTGTTTACCCTAACAAACTGATAACGTTCTGATAGGTAAGATCTGAGCTTTTGTGATATGAGTTCTGTTGGCTGCTTATTGCGTTATGCAGCTCGCCCAGAGCCCAGTTAGCATTAGCATTGTGTGGTATATGTGGCTATTACCCTGACAACACTGAAAGCGAGTTAAATAGACAGGTCTGCATTTGATGGTTACATATTACAAATTTGGGGAACAGTGGTTGTTTACCATTTTTACAAACGCTGTTGTTTGGGTAAATGCATAGACCTGAATCATGTAGCATGCCGAATCTGTTATGGTTGGCTGCAGCCAGGTCTCTGTAATAAATAACTGCAGTTACAAAGACATTTGTTATCCGCAAATTGTAGCCTCATTTCATCAGTTTTGTTCATTATGTATCTGGCATTTGTGAGGAAAATGCTGGGAAGCGGTAGTTTAAACGGTTGCCTCTTTAGCCACGTTAGCGTGCCGGCCCTGCAGCCTCGCTTTTGATTCCTTTGTCTATGTTTCCTCTTGGGCTTTTCGCTGGGAAAACAATCAATGGAGACTCCAGAGTGCTGGGTGTGCTCATAACACACTGTGTGATCTTCAGCACCAAGAACAGCACTCAAATTAGTCATAACAGACTAGAGAGACATCTTCACATTTCTCATAACAGAGTAGGGGGGCATCTTCACACTTGTCATAACAGAGTAGGGGGGCATCTTCACACTTGTCATAACAGAGTAGGGGGACGTCTTCAAACCAGTCATAACAGAGTAGGGGGACGTCTTCAAACTAGTCATAACAGAGTAGGGGAACATCTCCACACTAGTCATAACAGAGTAGGGGGACATCACACTAGTCATAACAGAGTAGGGGGACATCTCCACACTAGTCATAACAGAGTAGGGGAACATCTCCACACTAGTCATAGCAGAGTAGGGGAACATCTCCAAACTAGTCATAACAGAGTAGGGGGACATCTCCACACTAGTCATAACAGAGTAGGGGGACATCTCCACACTAGTCACAGCAGAGTAGGGGAACGTCTTCAAAGTAGTCATAACATTCTAGGGGGGCATCTTCACACTTTTCATAACAGAGTAGGGGGATATCTTCACACCTGTCATAACAGTAGAGGGACATCTTCACACTTGTCATAACAGAGTAGTGGAACATCTCCACACTAGTCATAACAGAGTAGGGGGACATCTCCACACTAGTCATAACAGAGTAGGGGGACATC
Organism: Pygocentrus nattereri; assembly: GCF_015220715.1. Classification (NCBI taxonomy): domain Eukaryota; kingdom Metazoa; phylum Chordata; class Actinopteri; order Characiformes; family Serrasalmidae; genus Pygocentrus; species Pygocentrus nattereri. The sequence goes on from NC_051230.1 coordinate 36,112,221, forward strand.
TCCACACTAGTCATAACAGAGTAGGGGGACATCTCCACACTAGTCACAGCAGAGTAGGGGAACGTCTTCAAAGTAGTCATAACATTCTAGGGGGGCATCTTCACACTTTTCATAACAGAGTAGGGGGATATCTTCACACTTGTCATAACAGTAGAGGGACATCTTCACACTTGTCATAACAGAGTAGAGGGACATCTCCACACTAGTCATACCAGAGTAGGGGAACATCTCCAAACTAGTCATAACAGAGTAGGGGGACATCTCCACACTTGTCATAACAGAGTAGGGGGACATCTTCAAACTAGTCATAACAGAGTAGGGGGACATCTTCACACTTGTCATAACAGAGTAGGGGGACATCTTCAAAATAGTCATAACAGAGTAGGGGGATATCTCCACACTAGTCATACCAGAGTAGGGGGACATAATTGCTAATTTTCCTTTGGGATCAATAAAGTATCTATCTATCTATCTATCTATCTATCTATCTATCTATCTATCTATCTATCTATCTATCTATCTAACAGAGTAGGGGGACATCTCTACACTAGTCATAAAAGAGTAGGGGGACATCTTCAAACTAGTCATAACATAGTAGGGGGACATCTTCAAACTCGTCATAATGGCGACATCTTTATACTTATCATAACAGAGTAGGGGACGTATTCAAACTAGTCATAACAGAGTAGGGGACCTTCAGCACCAAGGACAGTGCTCAGACTAGTTTTGCCGGTGTCTTCTCTTGTCAGGCGGTGAATTACTATACCAAATTTGCATTTATTAAACCTACTTCATGCTTTATTTGTATGTGGCTTGCCTAGTGAGTGGCTGCAATGTGTGATGCGCTACACAGTGAAAAAAAGAAAATTAAACAATGATAAAACAGTCTATGGTAGGGTCATTCAGTAAGTAATGTAGTCATGCATTTATACATTAGTTTAATGTTGAGTTATTAGAGATATCAGAATTCTTCCGTTGGTTAAATAATGTCTAATGCTTGTTTTATAATGAGGATATTGTTGGTCGGTGGAAGGAGCACTTTGAGGAACTCCTTAATCCGGGAGACATGCCTCCATCACAGGAGTCAGGGCCAGAGGCTTCTGGTGGGTCAAGTTCCATTTTCCTGGTGGAGGACACTGAGGTAGTTGGCAAACTGCTCAGTGGCAAGGCACTGGGGGTGGATGAAATTCGTCTGGAGATGCTTAAGGCTGTCGTGGCTAACATGCCTCTGCAGTATTGCATGGACCTCGGGAACAGTACCCTTGGACTTGCAGACCAGGGTGGTGGTCCCTATTTTTAATAAACGGGGACCGGAGGGTATGTGCCAACTATTATGAGCCATAATGCAAAGCTCTCTGTTTACCGGTCGGTCTACATCCCAACCCTCACCTATGGTCATGAGCTGGGGGTAATGACCGAAAGAACAAGATCGCGAATACAAGAGGCAGAAATGAGCTTCCTTCATAGGGTGGCAGCTACACTCTATTGATAGGGTGAGGAGTTCAGCCATCTCGGAGGAGCTCAGAGTAGAGCTGCTACTCCTGCACATTGAGAGGAACCAGCTGAGGTGGTTCAGGAATCTGATCCGGATGCCCCCTGGATGACTCCCGGTTAATACCATGGTTAGTTGAACTGGATGTTTTGTAGTTGATATAATAATAAAACAAGCAGTACAAGGGGTCTCCTGGATGTGGGGCAGAGAACCACTGATGTAACATACATTCATCACTGTTAGGGTATCAATTTTGTTCATCCTCCAGTCCATCTGTTAAACATTTGCTCATAATTCGAAGCATTTTTCCTAATCTGAGAAAAAGAAGTGTAATGTTAATGTTATTAATGATGTGAATATGCAGACATGACAAACAACACAGACTTCTTCTATACCCTTTTACTACAGAAACCTAATTTTATAAAGGGGAAGGTTTAAGTACATAAATAAAATTAAGCTATAAACACAACACACACTAACACACCACAACTACGTCAGTGTTACTGCAGAGCTGAGAATGACCCACCATCAAAATAGTACCTGCTCTGTGAGGGTCCTTGGGGGTCCTGACCACTGAAGAACAGGGTAACAGAGTATCAGAGAAACAGATGGACTACAGTCTGTAACTGTAGAACTATAGAGTGCAGCTATACGGTCAGTGGAGCTGATAAAGTGGACAGTGAGCGCAGAAACGAAGAGGTGGTCAGAACATTATGACTCATCGATACTTCTGGAGTTCTCTAACTGTAGCATCATACTGAAATTCAACAATAACTTTTTCTTCTTTATTAGAGGTAGTTACTTCAATGAATCTTTTACAGATCCAAATTCCTTCAAAAGTAATTTTAAAGCAATAAAAAAGGTGCATTAGAAATGATTAACAAGTGTGTATACACAACAGTGGCTATCAATCTAAAGAGGGTCTAGAAAGAGCTTTAGAAAACTTCGTACAACACAAAAATAACCAAAACATAAAAAGGTACATGAGGAATGAAAGTGGTGCAGATGTTGAACTTTTATTTTCATTTTATTGTCAGAACATCTGATGTTGTTTAGATGTAGGTGATTTCTTATTTATTGATCTTTGTGTCTTTTTAGGATTCCTGTTGATATAGTTGAGCGATGCAGTCCTGTAGCTCTGCTCACTGTGTCCTGATCTTACTGATCTTCACATTCACTGCTGGTAAGTTCTGGCTGATTCCAGTTAGTTTAGTTCTGAAAAGCTCACTTTGGGTCAATGGCTGTGTTTACATGCAAAGCTTTTTGCCAATCTAATTGAATACAATCTGATTACAGATTCAGAATGAGGTGTTTATTCTCACTCTATTCAACAATTTGATGGAAAATCTTCGTTTACATGCTCACTACAAGTAATCCGATGCAAAATGACACACATGCGTGAAGTAGCGCTTAGAGTACACGTTACCATGACAGCGAACATCACGTGAGGTCCAGTCAGCGAGTTTGCAGTTGGCGCGCTTGTGGTTTTAATTGCTTTAAACTGATGTCAAACGTCCTTCACATGTCCTTATTAAAGAAGGCCGAGAGGAAGACGTCGTATTCTGAGACACATAAGCTGGACGTCCGTCCCACCGCCGTCTTTTAAAGATCAGAGCATGAACTTCGTCTCCTCTGACGACCACTTTCTGCTCCGCCATGTTGAACGGTATAAACTCTCACTATGACGCGACGCTCATGCAGGTCAGACTTAAACTTTCCGATAGGGAATGTAATCGGATACAGGCGTTTCCACGGATAATATTCTGTTCAATGGATTATTTAGAGGTTTATCCACCTCGTTCAATCAGATAGAAATTGTATTACGAATGGCTTCAAGCGCACTAGACTATTCCGATTGAGGTGTTTACATGGATGTAATATTATGTAATAATATGATATTCTATTCCGATTATTAATGGATTATTAAGATGCATGTAAACTTGGCTAATGACAGGTTTAGAATTTGATGTTGTCCTGCAGTCACTCTTTTGTCCAGGATCTGAACACATAGGCTGTAGCTCAAATATTATTTTATAGAGGTTATCTTCTGAAGAGTAGGTCAGATGAGGATCCATAACCCATATCACACAACCTGAAAAGCTACCTACTAATGCTCTATAGTTCTCATGTTGGACTCCTCAGAGTTTTCTCTCTAATGGCCCCTCCATCTTCTAGGCTTTCATTAATGAGACTTTGTGAGCCATGATTGGTCAATTCATTGTCTCTTACATCAACAATATTTTGTAGGGCTTGGCTCTGACCAAAACGTCATCAACCAATCACAGACTATCTGTCCATTCAGACTCACCTGATCAGTGATTCTATCCCACTTTTTTCATCAAAGTCTTTAACTCTGGTTTTTACCACAAGCATCTGCTTCACACCATTAAACTATTACATTTATATATTATAAATCAGTCTTTTCTACAAACGGTAACAATAATTATCCAATAATCTAACTTAACCATTTCTTAAACTGTTACTAACCCAATTCTTGACTCTCCTTTTCTTATTCTCTTTTTCAGTGTATGTGTCAGCTGTTCCCCCAGTGAAGGTGAAGCTTAATGAGACGGCTACTCTGCCCTGCTATGAGAGCTGTGCTGGTGTCGTCAGATGGACTGTATCCCATAAACCCAGAGATGTTCTAGCTGAGTGTGATCAGACTTCATGTAGATCAGTGAAGGAGGGATATCAGATGATCCATGATCAGTACCTGAAGGGGAATCTCTCTCTCATCATCACTAATGCTGACCTCAGTAAGAGCAGTACATACACGTGTGAGTGCGGCAAATCAGAGATCTGTGATGTGTACCTTCAGGTTGAGGGTAGGTGTTTCTGTTTTCTTCACTGACTGTTATTAACAGAACTTCAGTGATTTAGATGCAGTGCTATATTTATAATCTAATAAAGTTCTTGTTTGCTGTTTTTTCTCTCTCACTGTTTCTGAATTTTGGATCCAGAGAAAGGAACTGAAAACAGCAGAAACAGTGAGGGAATGTCCCATGGTAAGATCTGTTCCTTAAAGAATGACTAACAGGGCCACTTCTAGCCTTTTGGGGGCTCTAAGTAGGATTTTTTTGTGGGGTCTCATCTTGCTAACTGATGCACTGTAAAATGATTACAGCAGCAGTATTTCTGATTGCTGAATGCTAGTTTTGGTTCTAATAGGTCAGAACTTAAACTACAGCTAACATTTTTGGTCCAGTATTTCTCGGTTTGTAAAGCTTTTCACAGCACATCTTATTTCCTGAACTGTACACTCTTGGTTTCTAGCTGATTCTACTTCATTTAGTTGTTCCAAAAACTCACTTAGGATCAACATCATGTAGGGACTCTGATGTTCAGATAAATTTATTCATTGATTCTAAAACACGAAGGAAATTAAATTATGTAGCAGTAATGTAGCAGCAATAATAATTCAAGACAACAACACACAAAACACCATCAAAATAAAATACATGAATATAAAAATCTATGTATAAGTGTAAAGTAAGTGGTGTGAACAGGAATGAGACCATGAGAATCTAAATGTAAACCAAGTGGCCAAGAGGGCAAACTGCAGCAGCACCTTGATTTTGAAGCAATACTGATAATAGCAGCAGACTGTAGCAGTCTTAAGGCATGTTGGCACAATCTTCTGGGAAAATGGGATGTTAAAGATGTCAGTAAGCACCTCTGAGAGCTGGTATGCGCAGTCCCTAAGGATTTTGTCCAGGTCTGCAACCCTGCGGTGGATGAGTTTCTGCAGAGACCTCCTCACATCAACTGCAGGCACTCTGAGGGCGAGCTCACCTGGTGGGCCATGAGCCAGGAGAGGTGTTGAGATCCTCAATATGAGCATAAAAAGTGTTAAGGGCATCAGGAAAAGGCTTAGCTAGCAGACCGACCTGCTTGCCCCTCTTCTGCCTTCATGCACACCATGGCCTTTTGCCTTTGAGCTGGTGTAGTCTGCTTTGACACTCTGCATTCTGCTGAGTGCCATATGGGCTCAAAAAGATGAGCCAAAATTAATGACTCACAATTTAATCACGATGGATGAAAATATTATCAGGGATGCATCAGGATTTATAGACCGTATAGACCAGTTTCCCAAACCCAGTTTAATCCTAGACTAGACTGAAAAGAAAGTCCCATTGGTCCTTTTCCATTCATACTGGAATTTATCCCATCTTCAGTGTTAAGCTGGCTGAGCCGGAGAATCTGAACACAAAGCACCACCTTGTTTAATTATTTCTGCTTCCAGTTTTACAATATTAATGATCAGTGATTAATATTGATATTGCAGAATATTTGTTATTATTTAAGATTGGGGGTATTAAGCTGTAGGAGGCTGTAGATGGCAGGAATGTTTTAGATGTTAATTTTAACTTGTTACTAAACTAGTTCTTAACTTTCCTTTTCTTATTCTCTTTGTGTTTCTGCCTAAATCACATTCTTCAGTGAAGGTGAAGCTTCATGACTCTGCTACTCTGCGCTGCTCTGAGAGATGTTCTGGTTTAGCGAGATGGACTGTGTTCCATAAACCCAGAGATGCTCTGGCTGAGTGTGATCAGACTTCATGTAGATCAGTGAAGGAGGGATATCAGATGATCCATGATCAGTACCTGAAGGGAGATCTCTCTCTCACCATCACTGACACCGATTTCAGCAAGAGAACCTCATACACGTGTGACTGTGATGGTAAAGATCTCTGTGACGTGGCCCTGAAGATTGAAAGTAAGTGTCCGTCTGTTTCCTTCACTGAGCTTTACTGCCTGAACTCCAATGATTTGAGTTCTGTGTTTAGTGTCAGACCTGCAGTCAATAAATGACATTCCTGATTGTTTTTCTCCTCAGCTGTGAATACTCTAGTTCAGATAAAGGCCGGTGAATCTCTGGTGCTGAATTTGGACATATTAGATCCGTTGGAGGTGATTTACGACTGCAGAGGAGCATCTGGAACATTCAGTGGTCAGATCTGTACAGTGGATGGACAATCACTAGAGTGTAAACCTGAATATAAACACAGAATGTCTAAACTAACATCTGATCTAGAGCTGAGAGAAATGAAGCCGTCTGATAGTGGAGTTTACACTATTCGGGACATCAAGACTAAAGAGGACATTCACGTCTATTCAGTGATTGTCCAAGGTATGAATTTACTGGGACTTCTGTATTTTATTTTATGTAGATATGCTGATGGGTATGAAAGTTGATAAAGTTTGTTTATGAAGGGTAAAAAGTCTTTAAACCTATATTATTCATACTGTATTCTGCCCTCACTTGAAAACCCTGCTTCTTCAGCAGATAGAGAACTTGTCCAAACACTCTTGAGGTTTAAAGGGATTTATTTGCTGTCACCACTCAGTGGAAGAGTGCGCCAGGAACTCAGTAAAACTAAACACAAAATGGTTCAAATGAACATACACTAGTGCAAATAGATCCTGCACAACTCAGCTGCCTTGCTCACGATGTTATGAAACTTTAGCATGATAGTATTGCGTCTGCTTACAGACGATGCTTGGATGAATGACTGCATGCAGGATGGAAGGAGATGCTCATCAGAACAGTAAGCTGTGCAATGCCATGTTCACACTGTGCTCTGCTGCCATTGAAGAAACAGGAAATTTCATGACCTTGTGGCAAGTAGTACTTGTAATTAGTAATTGTGCCACCTAGTGGCAAAAGGTAATATCAATACAATAAAAACACAATAGCAAAAAAAAAAAAAAAGCCAGAACACACTGGTTTAAACATCGGGTTTTACTCCCATTGCTGCTATTCAGCGTTGTTCTTGTGTGTGTGTGTGTGTGTGTGTGTGTGTGTGTGTGTGTCTTTAGATAATATCATATGTTATATTGATGTTCATATTTGTATGCTTATTTGTACAGTGTGTTATGTTTCTCTTCCTTGTTCTGTATATTCTTTACCAGCATAATTCAAACATTTAAAAATAAGAACTGTAAATGCTAATAAGCCCCGGAAATAGTAACATACATTCAGTTCTGTACTGTAATACACTGTAAATAATAATGAGGAGATTAAAGCTGTGTGTGGTGTGTAGGAGCTCCACAGCAGACTGTGTGTAATAAATGATGATTAATCAGGTTTAATGTGGTCAGTGTGAGGGCAGTTCTGTACTGTAATACACTGTAAATAATAATGAGGAGATTAAAGCTGTGTGTGGTGTGTAGGAGCTCCACAGCAGACTGTGTGTAATAAATGATGATTAATCAGGTTTAATGTGGTCAGTGTGAGGGCAGTTCTGTACTGTAATACACTGTAAATAATAATGAGGAGATTAAAGCTGTGTGTGGTGTGTAGGAGCTCCACAGCAGACTGTGTGTAATAAATGATGATTAATCAGGTTTAATGTGGTCAGTGTGAGGGCAGTTCTGTACTGTAATACACTGTAAATAATAATGAGGAGATTAAAGCTGTGTGTGGTGTGTAGGAGCTCCACAGCAGACTGTGTGTAATAAATGATGATTAATCAGGTTTAATGTGGTCAGTGTGAGGGCAGTTCTGTACTGTAATACACTGTAAATAATAATGAGGAGATTAAAGCTGTGTGTGGTGTGTAGGAGCTCCACAGCAGACTGTGTGTAATAAATGATGATTAATCAGGTTTAATGTGGTCAGTGTGAGGGCAGTTCTGTACTGTAATACACTGTAAATAATAATGAGGAGATTAAAGCTGTGTGTGGTGTGTAGGAGCTCCACAGCAGACTGTGTGTAATAAATGATGATTAATCAGGTTTAATGTGGTCAGTGTGAGGGCAGTTCTGTACTGTAATACACTGTAAATAATAATGAGGAGATTAAAGCTGTGTGTGGTGTGTTGTGTAGGAGCTCCACAGCAGACTGTGTGTAATAAATGATGATTAATCAGGTTTAATGTGGTCAGTGTGAGGGCAGTTCTGTACTGTAATACACTGTAAATAATAATGAGGAGATTAAAGCTGTGTGTGGTGTGTAGGAGCTCCACAGCAGACTGTGTGTAATAAATGATGATTAATCAGGTTTAATGTGGTCAGTGTGAGGGCAGTTCTGTACTGTAATACACTGTAAATAATAATGAGGAGATTAAAGCTGTGTGTGGTGTGTAGGAGCTCCACAGCAGACTGTGTGTAATAAATGATGATTAATCAGGTTTAATGTGGTCAGTGTGAGGGCAGTTCTGTACTGTAATACACTGTAAATAATAATGAGGAGATTAAAGCTGTGTGTGGTGTGTAGGAGCTCCACAGCAGACTGTGTGTAATAAATGATGATTAATCAGGTTTAATGTGGTTAGTGTGAGGGCAGTTCTGTACTGTAATACACTGTAAATAATAATGAGGAGATTAAAGCTGTGTGTGGTGTGTAGGAGCTCCACAGCAGACTGTGTGTAATAAATGATGATTAATCAGGTTTAATGTGGTCAGTGTGAGGGCAGTTCTGTACTGTAATACACTGTAAATAATAATGAGGAGATTAAAGCTGTGTGTGGTGTGTAGGAGCTCCACAGCAGACTGTGTGTAATAAATGATGATTAATCAGGTTTAATGTGGTCAGTGTGAGGGCAGTTCTGTACTGTAATACACTGTAAATAATAATGAGGAGATTAAAGCTGTGTGTGGTGTGTAGGAGCTCCACAGCAGACTGTGTGTAATAAATGATGATTAATCAGGTTTAATGTGGTCAGTGTGAGGGCAGTTCTGTACTGTAATACACTGTAAATAATAATGAGGAGATTAAAGCTGTGTGTGGTGTGTAGGAGCTCCACAGCAGACTGTGTGTAATAAATGATGATTAATCAGGTTTAATGTGGTCAGTGTGAGGGCAGTTCTGTACTGTAATACACTGTAAATAATAATGAGGAGATTAAAGCTGTGTGTGGTGTGTAGGAGCTCCACAGCAGACTGTGTGTAATAAATGATGATTAATCAGGTTTAATGTGGTCAGTGTGAGGGCAGTTCTGTACTGTAATACACTGTAAATAATAATGAGGAGATTAAAGCTGTGTGTGGTGTGTAGGAGCTCCACAGCAGACTGTGTGTAATAAATGATGATTAATCAGGTTTAATGTGGTCAGTGTGAGGGCAGTTCTGTACTGTAATACACTGTAAATAATAATGAGGAGATTAAAGCTGTGTGTGGTGTGTAGGAGCTCCACAGCAGACTGTGTGTAATAAATGATGATTAATCAGGTTTAATGTGGTCAGTGTGAGGGCAGTTCTGTACTGTAATACACTGTAAATAATAATGAGGAGATTAAAGCTGTGTGTGGTGTGTAGGAGCTCCACAGCAGACTGTGTGTAATAAATGATGATTAATCAGGTTTAATGTGGTCAGTGTGAGGGCAGTTCTGTACTGTAATACACTGTAAATAATAATGAGGAGATTAAAGCTGTGTGTGGTGTGTAGGAGCTCCACAGCAGACTGTGTGTAATAAATGATGATTAATCAGGTTTAATGTGGTCAGTGTGAGGGCAGTTCTGTACTGTAATACACTGTAAATAATAATGAGGAGATTAAAGCTGTGTGTGGGTGTGTAGGAGCTCCACAGCAGACTGTGTGTAATAAATGATGATTAATCAGGTTTAATGTGGTCAGTGTGAGGGCAGTTCTGTACTGTAATACACTGTAAATAATAATGAGGAGATTAAAGCTGTGTGTGGTGTGTAGGAGCTCCACAGCAGACTGTGTGTAATAAATGATGATTAATCAGGTTTAATGTGGTCAGTGTGAGGGCAGTTCTGTACTGTAATACACTGTAAATAATAATGAGGAGATTAAAGCTGTGTGTGGTGTGTAGGAGCTCCACAGCAGACTGTGTGTAATAAATGATGATTAATCAGGTTTAATGTGGTCAGTGTGAGGGCAGTTCTGTACTGTAATACACTGTAAATAATAATGAGGAGATTAAAGCTGTGTGTGGTGTGTAGGAGCTCCACAGCAGACTGTGTGTAATAAATGATGATTAATCAGGTTTAATGTGGTCAGTGTGAGGGCAGTTCTGTACTGTAATACACTGTAAATAATAATGAGGAGATTAAAGCTGTGTGTGGTGTGTAGGAGCTCCACAGCAGACTGTGTGTAATAAATGATGATTAATCAGGTTTAATGTGGTCAGTGTGAGGGCAGTTCTGTACTGTAATACACTGTAAATAATAATGAGGAGATTAAAGCTGTGTGTGGTGTGTAGGAGCTCCACAGCAGACTGTGGTGTAATAAATGATGATTAATCAGGTTTAATGTGGTACAGTGTGAGGGCAGTTCTGTACTGTAATACACTGTAAATAATAATGAGGAGATTAAAGCTGTGTGTGGTGTGTAGGAGCTCCACAGCAGACTGTGTGTAATAAATGATGATTAATCAGGTTTAATGTGGTCAGTGTGAGGGCAGTTCTGTACTGTAA